>NC_051445.1:26655730-26672102 GCF_001649575.2 Kryptolebias marmoratus
CCTAAGTCGTAGGCAAGACAAAGAACGTAATTAACACTTAGAGCAGAGTCGAGGTTAGACGCTGAGGCGGAGAATCTAACCCGGAAGGTTTGATGCTCCAGCNGAAGATCTGATCACAGCCTGCGGCTTAAATGCTAACTGGTCTCGTCACTGGAATCAGGAACACCTGTGGAGTAAGGGTTAGTGACGCCGCCCAAGGGCGGAGCTAAGCCCAGATCCTCACAGCCCCGCTTTGTCCTGAAACACAAAAATAGGGAAATGCCTGACAGGATGAGACAGCAATGTGCAGACACATGGGCAGCAGGAACCTGGGTAGCCCTTTCATGAATAGAGAGGACTGGAGGTTGATAGCCATAGACAAAATTAGATGGTGACAGACCTGTAGCACTTGATGGATGCCCATTGATGGCATGTTCCACTCAAGGTAAGTTTTGGGACCATCGACTGGGAGCATCCATACAAAGGATGTGCAACTTGGACTCAACCTCCTGATTCATCCTCTCTGTCTGGCCATCCGTCTGAAGCTGAAAACCTGAAGACAAACTGATGTCAATGCCAAGATGAGTGCAAAACTCACCCAAAAAGCGGGAGATGAATTGCGGTCCTCTATCAGAGACAATGTTGCGAGGAACCCCATGGAGCCTGAACACTTCTCGGGCCATCACGTCAGCCAGTTCAGAGGCAGATGGCAACTTACGAAGCGGTATAAGGTGAGTCATCTTAGAGAATCTATCCACCACAGTTAGGAGAACGGTGTTACCTTGTGAGAAAGGCAGGCCTGTGATAAAATCCATCGAAATGTGGGACCATGGCCGATGACGAATGGGCAGTGGTCTTAGTAGACCTGCAGGACGACAATGGGAAGGCTTTACTCTGGCACAGGTGGAACAAGCTGACACAAACTCATGGGTGTACTTTCTCAGTGTGGGCCACCAGAATCCTGATTG
Organism: Kryptolebias marmoratus; assembly: GCF_001649575.2. Classification (NCBI taxonomy): domain Eukaryota; kingdom Metazoa; phylum Chordata; class Actinopteri; order Cyprinodontiformes; family Rivulidae; genus Kryptolebias; species Kryptolebias marmoratus. The sequence goes on from NC_051445.1 coordinate 26,656,678, forward strand.
TACCACTGCCAGGGTCTTGGTTATACTTGGGTGACAAAACAACTTAGAGCTCTGGCAGAACTGAAGGACCTTGGATACCAAATTCTCTGGAACAAACAGAAGGTTCTTCGGACACTGAACAGGAGGCGGTTGACTCAGATGGCTTTTCTTGAGCATTACTTCGATTTTGGTTATGGCTAACCTGGTAGCAGAGGGGAGAATGTAGTCATGGGCAACGGATACAGACGAACGAACTGAGGATTCATAAACTCTTGAGAGGGCATCTGGCTTGATGTTCTTGTCTTCTGTTCGATAGGCCAGGGTGAAGTTAAATCTACTAATGAACAATGCCCATCTGGCCTGGCATGGATTAAGCCTCTTGGCAGACTTGAGATACTCCGTGTTTGTGGTCCGTCCATACCGTGAACTGATGCTGAGACCCCTCCAACCAATGCCTCCATTCTTCCAGTGCCAATTTTATTGCCAAAAGTTCTCGGTCCCCAACATCATAGTTTCTCTCTAAAGCTGAGAGACATTGAGAAAACAAGGCACCTGGGTGTAACCTGGCATCATCAGCGAACAGCAAAGACAGAACTGCGCCAGCACCAGTGTCCGAAGCATCTACCTCAACTACAAGGGGGGTCAGGTATCATCTAGGTAGACAAACACAAATCTGTAGAGCATGTCTCTTAAAACATCATTAACCAATGCCTGAAAGATGATGGGGGCATTAGTGAGGCCAAAGGGCATGACCAGATACTCGTAATGCCCTGAGGGAGTGTTGAATGCAGTCTTCCAGTCATCTCCCTCTCTTATATGGACCAAATGGTAGGCATTCCATAGATCTAACTTGGTGAACAGTGCTTTCTTGAAGAAGCTCAAAAGGGGTAGAGGATACCTGTTTTTAATGGTGATATCATTTAGGCCATGATAATTGATGCATGGTCTAAGAGAGCCATCCTTCTTGAAAAGAAAAATCCTGCACCCACCGGGGATGTGGATTTTCTAATGAGACCAGGGGGTTCCTGGTTGAAGGTCAATGGCACAATCATGTCTGTGGGGAGGCAGAGGGGTGGTTTTAGATTTGGTAAATACTTCTCGTAGATCATGATATACTTCAGGGACTTTGACAAATCAGGATAATCACGGTCAGCTTCAGGAGACAGTCATGAAGTGTGAAGTGAAATTTATTTATATAGCACCTTTCCGTGACCCAAAGTGCTTTACAACACAGAAACAACCAGCAGGTACATAATCAAATACAGCAAACATCATAGAAATATCATAATCAAATATAGATCAATCATGTATAATCTAAATGAAATATAGGATAACCTAAGTAAAATCATAAAACTAAACATATCTACCCATGAGCTAAGACAGTCAAAATAGTAGCTAAAATAATCTAAATAAAATCATGATTAAGTTAAAGCTGAACTAAACAACAATTATGTGTTTTGTGCCACCCTTTAATGAAACTCTCACAAAGTAATCAATGGATGTACATCTAAAACTGAGTAACCTTTGGAGTTAGCCCCATTTAGTTAAACAATCTGACAAACCCCAGATTGAGTTTAACTTTAGTTCTAGGTTCTAAATGTAAATGCAAGAGCTCAATACATTTTTTAATTCAAATATTTGAAAAAGACAAATATTTTTTTTCTTTCATTTTTATGTGGTTAGAAGATCAAGTATTATTTTGAATATGATATTTATTAATCTAACTTTCTGTTTGTCCAATTGATAGCCTATTACAAATGAGCATGTAAAAATATCACTGTTTACTGAGATTCAATATTTACTTAAAACGTTCACTTAAAAAGTTCACTGAGTTTTGACTATACAAATATTATATCATTAATCTATTCTTGGAAAGGCTAAGTTTAGCTCTTTTTAATCATGTTGTAGCAGTTTGTTTACTCTGTAATTGTACTACAGCTGAGCTTCTGCCAGTTCTATTTGTTTAATACATTTGATGAGCCAACAGTGGACACAAGTTGTTGTTTGGATGAGAGAAACACAACCATCTGATCAGAATTAATTACATTTGTGCCACTGTGAGTAATTGTTGTTGCTGTGGTTTCCGAATGAATAATGTTCAAACATCAAACTGCTACCTGAGAAAAGGTTTTTCTGTATTTATTTTGTTTTCCACATTAACGTTTGAAACGGAATTTTGAACCTACAAATACTTAAATATTTGATGGCAATTACTGTATTCCATTGGGCTGTTTAATCACGAAAATATAAAAGTTACATGCATGGGTGAAGACAGTTCTAGATGAAATATACATTAGTTTTATTTATTTATTTATAATCGCCTGCCACCAAAAAGGGAAGGCAGTCGATTATATTTTTGTCTGTGTCTGTGTTCATGTGTCTGTATTAGCAAACTATTTCATGAACCACTGGATGAAATTTAAGGTAACTCTCAGAAAGTAATCACTGGATGTACAATTACAACTGATTACCTTTTGGAGTCAACCTAATTCAAAATGGATGCCACAGCTAATTGGCCAACAGAAAAATGGTTATTGAGATATTGAGCAGAAATTTTTGTGTTCATAGCTGAGAATCATTTACAAAACAGTCTCTGAACATAACATCTCACAATATTGCACAAGACCGTGCCACCCTAATTTTCAGTGTTTACCAAATGGGCACCACTCCAATATTTCTTGTTATAATATGTTCTTCCATAGAGAACTTTTAGGAAGTTGCCATATTCATTTTGTTATTCACATTGTCCAGAAAATGTAACATTAACAATATTCATGTAACATATTAAAGAAACATTTTGTAACAGTTAATAACAAACAATGTGGGTCAGTATCTAAATTATTTGTTAGCATAAAGCTAGTATCATACTGGGTTGCGACTGTTGGGAGACTAAAATTTTTGAGAAAATATGCAAATTTTCTGTTGCTCTCACTAAACTCTGAGAGTTTTCAATCAAGCTTTGAGGCCACATTTTGAGTGGGCAGTTTTTGAAAATCATGGCTTATATATTCATATTCATGGTTTGCAAAACTGTATTCATGCACGCTATTTTGTTGTCCACCTCCACCCACACCACACCCAGCTCTGCCCACTTTGTAACCACCTTGGCAGTTACCCTAAGGTCAACATTTATAATTTAATCCGCTTTAGTGCAGTTAGGAAATGAGGACAAGAAGATTTGGACCAGTTTTTCAATTATTGTTTATCATCAGTATGGATTTTAGACCTGGACATTTGCCTGGGATGTTTTCTGTCAAAGAATAGCTCATGTACAGGTGTCAAAACACAACTCTAGCACACTGGAGACAGGTTGGTGATGCCCACAGCACAATTCAGGTGGATTCAATACGTCCGCAACAACTCTGTGACTATTTTGGGAAAAAATTTGTTGTACAAATTTTTGGAAAATGTTAAACTTTCAAGTGACAACAGTGTGGCAATTGAGAAACTTAGCGAAAGTCAAAAGACATTCTGAAGACTCGCTCAATAATGCTATTTGCCAACTAATCACAGCTGGGTGAGGTACCACCCTAAACAAAGAGGCTACAGGGTGTGCCTCTTGCTGCTGTGATCAAGATACCCTAATTCTTTCTTTCTGCTTTGTGACGGTGGAACAAAATCTATATCAATAACTAACACCCAGCCCCAAACTGCAGATTAACGAGCTGAAGAGCAGCAGCAGGAAACAAAACACCCACCAGGAAACACACTCCAACAGGGAACACAGATGGCTGCAGATTAAATGCAAAGGCTCAAAATATTTCCTTAATGTGTTTATGTTTTTGTGTTGAACAAAGGCTCCTCCAGGCTATTCTCTCCTATTAGTGAGTCACTCTGGGCCATGCTACCATCTTCTCAGCCAGTAACAGACACAGCTTTGTTGTCTTTGTTAAAACCTGAGAGCCACTTTCCAAAATAAGTGTAAATCAATATTTAGGACCAACCAATTCACATTTTTAAATATCACCTGCTGCCCAAAGGCAAAGGTGAATGATAATGCTTTTGCCTGTGTCTGTGTGACTGTCTGTTACTATAACATCTTATGAACTGCTGAACATATTTTTTTAAAAAAATTTCAAAAAACAATCATTCAATGCACATCAACAACTCTTTACCTGTTGGAGTTAGCCCAATTCAATATGGCTGCCATAGCTAATCAATATTAGCCAACACAAAAATGCCGATAAATCTGTCAATTTTACAGATACTGAACTTAAATTTTGATGTGGTAGTTGGAGAGCCCTCTTCAACACACTAACACATCTCAGATCACATCAAGAAATTGCATATTATGTTTGACAAACATGGCTACAAATCTGTCATTCCTCAATAAAACATAATCTTAGTTTAAAATTGGACAAAATGTATTCTTTCAAGGAATGCTTGGCCTTTAATTAAACATGTGCTTCTTGTTGGTGTAAAAACATTTTTTGATAGACAAGAATTGCTTTAACAATTTGCCCGCAGGTTCTATTAAGTCATATGAAAGTGGTCTGTTGCTCCAAGGAATGGATGAAATTTTCCAGATAAAAAAAGAGAAAATAAAAACAAAGCAGTGCTTATAAGAATGAAACCAGAAACCTACATCTGTCTTTTACAGCTGGTCAAAGTCAAGACATAAAAGAATGAGCTTCTGTGTGTCAAAAATGAAAGTTTCTGCTCTAGTACTTTAGATCAGTTACAGCACTAGATGAAGCAGACCCTCATGAGGCAGAGCTGTGATGACTCTTGGGCATCCTTAAGCATGAAATTTAGCCAGTGGCAGTAACTAATTTTTTAAAATTAGGTACAAAAATGTTCTAAAATTAAGGGATAGTGGGAACAAATGTCACCATAGGGATTTTAGAAAACAATTGTGTGGTCAGCAATTTCTGAAACAGAAGTAGGAAGATCTGGTGTGCAAAAAAGTTTTATTGTGAAAACATATGAAAAACTAAAAAACAATTCTATGAATGCTGATTCTGCACTAATTACTAGTTCTTGTTAATTGGATAACATAAATTACATTTTTAGGCTTATAGAAGAACATACATAGTTATTTAGTGTTATAAAGATTCATTGTTACATCAGTATTTTGAATGGTATTTTTGTTTGTTTTTTTACCGGTGGTATGTGTGGCGTTTAGAGGAAACCCTTTTCAACAACTCCCCTTCCTCAAAGAGAATCCTAACATCAGTTCAGGAATTTTCATTAGGAAAACTGAGCTTAGGCTTGATAACATTAACTTTATTTAGCTAAAATGTAATTTAAGGTAAAAGTTAAATAGGCTCACTGTCAGACAGATCTCACAACCTAATTCAGAAATTCTATAAGGAAATCTTACAAGTGCATTAATTAGAATATTTATTTCCTGCTGACTGTGGAGAGTGAGGCAAATCCAGAGCACAGACTCATGGCAAGCTTCAGGAGAAAAGAATAAGGTACAAGGAACAAAAACTGAACAAAGACAATACTAAGCGTAAAGACAACTAAATGACAAAATACAAGAAACAAGAAACCCAAACTTAAACATGAAAAATGACAATGACCCCCAAATGACTTTGTGTCCGTTTGACATGCAGCTCATATTAATGCCTATAAACAGGAACTTTGGAGCTTCAGCTAACAGTATATCTGACAGTAGGGAAAGGTTAATGAAACAGCAGCAAATCTTTTTTCCCACCCATGTAATTCAATTCAAACCATGCTTTGAATCACAGTTTACCAAATTTTGATGTTAGCTCTATCTTAATACACCATGACACAAAGCAAAAGTTATTTCAAAGATGGGAAAGGAAGCATGAAAGACAGATTTAGTGAGCTCCTCAATCATTAGAACTGAATCAAATTTAGAGCCCCTGGGATGTAGATTGGCCATGTGACAATTTGCAGAAATAGTATGAAGCAGATGATGGAGCAGAATTATAAAGGAAGTTTCCCAACAGCAGCTGACACCAGGAACTGAAACTTTGAGAGAAAAGTGAGGTCCTAGACATTGTCCCATACAGAATGTTTGATAAATCTATGTGCATTTGGAAACTACTTTTATAACAAAAATACTGTGAATAGGTCTGGTTTGCAGTAATTAGCTGTTTCGACCCACTGCCAAAAGCCAAAGGGTGATGATGTTTTTTGTCTGTGTCTGTGTTAGCGTTTGTTTGTTTGTTGTGTTAGCAAAATATCAAGTGAAGCAGTGGGCAGATTTTAATGAACCTCTCAGAAAGTAATTATTGAATGTATATCTACAACTGACTAACTAACTAAAGAAGTTACCCTAACTGAAGATGGCTACCACAGCTAAGCGACATCAACATCCCTCCATACTCTAGGTGCTGACTGATACCTTAATATCTGTTTTTTCTTAGAAAGTATCAATGAATGTACCTTGACAAATGATTAACATTTAGAGTCAACACAATTCAAAATGGCCTCCACAGCTAATCAACTTTAGCAAAAACAAAAATAGTTAGAACTTAGTTTTACAAATATGAATCTAGTTTTGCTGTCACCTTCTACACATAACTCTGAGGTGTAGCACTTGTGATATCTCACTGTATGGTATGAGATTGTGCATAGCGTCATTCACAAGATTTGACCCAGAAGGCTGTAACTCTGTCACTTCTCATTGTAAAATGAACTTAGTTTATAAAGGGGAAATGAAAAAAAAAAAAAAAAAAGAGTTTTCATGTTGTTCTTTTAGTTAAACACTATCATAAAACACTCCAGTGGAGCAGTTCTCTAATTTAAAATGTTAATGACTTGCTTTTAGAGTTTTTGTGTCAATTCTTGAAGTGAGGAGATTGTATGGGTGGTGTTACCTCCTTGGTTGGTGACGTAGAAGGATCCGTGATGAACTGTGGCCAATCGTTGTACACCGAGGACACTGTTTATCAGTGAAAATGGAAGCAGAAGAAGAAGCAGATTTTGTTAACAAGAGCACCAGTTTAAAAACATGTTGTTGTTTTTTTTGTCTGGAGTCATGCTGTTGGGAACTCAAGCCCCACATTTCACAAGGGGAACCCCCAAGCTTTACAGTGATGTCACACAGTCTGCAAGGAGTTTCCCATCCAGACAGCTAAAGGCGGCAGGTGCCGCTTGGACAGTGGAAGGCGGTGGTTCTTCTGTTGAAGGTTTGTAGTTCAGATGGTCCTTTTTAAAACTTTAACTGCTCAGTCATTCACCAGACTTTGGGTTGTAATTTTGACCAGGAGCAAAACTAACCACATCAATCAAACTTTCTTGTCTTTTGGAAAGCTGAAGAATGACTCAGCTGTTGTAGTTTAGGGTCAGTTTACATAGTTAATTGCAACGCACTGAACCATTTCACTCCCACACTATCTGTATTTGATATTTACTGCCTTGTTGGTGTTCTTGTGTTTAGCACTCAATACGTCACACTCCAGAGTGATCATGGAACCTGCAGAAGGGACCTTAGTAATGTTTTCGATCTCTGATTTAAAATTTTAAATTAGTGTAATGTTTTTTTAAAAGGAGAGACTCAGAAAACAAACCCCATTTATGTTTTTTTTTTTAATTATGTTATCTTTAAAACACTTTTTAGTTCCCCATTAAAACTCTGGCATGAAACTCAGTGGACGATATGCATTCCTTTAAGGAATCTAAGCCTTATTATATATTCTGAACTGGAACAGAGTACAGTTCAAAAATATATATGGCAGTCGTAAAAGTTTAAGCCAACTGCCTAACTTTGTGTAGAAGTGTTTGCCACTAGTTCCTCTCTCTTCTTCCACAATGAGTTATCTGAACCTCCTGTAAATTCCTGAATTGTCACTCGACTGAGGAATTTTGAAGACAACACATGACACAATATATCACTTATGTGCTGTGCAATATATAAGCAAATCAAACAGTGTCACATAAATTTACTGAAAGGATCTGTTTGTTGGGTCATGAGTTCTAAAACTCTTGGCTGCAGGGATGAGTTAAAGCTTCTCTGATCTCATCACACCTCATCAGCTGAGGCTCAAATTATAACACTGAGGCTTTTCATGTGCCCCACTCACATAAAAGTATCAGGTCATGATCCTTCGTCTCTTTTCTTTCATAATTACAGAAGAATGTTCCAAACAAATGTCAGTTCAATTTTCTTTGGCCAGATAAGACTAAACTGCTGCTCTTAGGTAACATTTCATTATCAATGTGCTTGTAAATGTTTTGATTTATTTTCAAAAGAAATTGATAATTTCTTAGGATTAAAAAAAAAAAAGCCCAATCAAGTTTGTTTCAGTACTGATGTCTAACTTTAGGCTGATTTATTGATTTTCTTTGCACAAGCAGGAGAGAGAGAGCCCTGGGTATCTGACCATTTGTGGGAATCCTGAGAGTCAGCTGAGTTCAAATGTCAGTTGTTTACCGACGCATCAGGAATGATATTTGGTGAAACAAGCTCTCATCTCTAAAAGATTAAGGTCAAAGGGGGTATCTCACTGGGATGTGACTGTTGGAAGACTAGTTTGTGACTCAAAATTGCAGGAAAATAAGCAAAATTATTGTTGAAGTGTTTGCAGCCAAGTGACCAGAAAGCCATGTGGCTGTGTTTTGAACGGTAAGCTTTTGAAAATCAAGAAATATGTTTATGTGCACAGCTTACAAAACTGCATTCTTGGCTATTTGCTAGTTCCAGCCCACTGAGATAAGAGCTTTAACACCAAAAACTGAGACAGACTAACCATACCACCACCTATGAGAACTGAAGCTGAGGATATCATCACCCTGCATCGTAGGCAGACTCATACCATGAAAAATACAACTTTATTATGGTAATACACAAAGACTGGAACTAAACTGTTAATCCTTTAATGGATGGGCTGTACTTCAGGAGTATCAATAAAATATTTTAGTTGAAACAGTCCAAGGTATGGTTCATTTCTCTCACTGCACCAGAAGTCAGAACTTATACTGAACAAAATTATAAATGCAACAGTTTTGTTTTTGCTCCCATTTTTCATGAGGTGAACTGAAAGATCTAACACTTTTTCTATGTACACAACAGGCCTTTTTCTCTCAAATATTGTTCAAAAATTGTGTAAATCTGTGTTAGTGAGCACTTTTCTTTTGCTGAGATAATTCATCCACCTCACAGGTGTGGCATATCGAGATGCTGATTAGAGTATTGCACAGTTGTGCCTTAGGCTGGCCACAATCAAAGGCCATTCTAAAATGTTCAATTTTACTGTGTTGGCGGGGTTAAAGAGGGGTCAGAAAACCAGTCAGTATCTGGCCTGACCACCATTTGCCTTACGCAGTGCAGCACATCTTCTTCACATAGAGTTGATCAGGTTGTTAATTGTGGCTTGTGCAGACATAGGCCTGTAATTTTATAATGAGATGTTCTTATTTCTGCTGCCCTAGATTAATCTACACATTAGTTATTGTATCACTATCAAATCTTTTGAATCAATTTTCTTTAAAGCTGTCATAGAAGCAAACTTATTACATGTAACATGTCCACGGTGATTTTAAATGACACTCAGTGTGTTTTCTCTTTCAGCCTGCTTGAAAATGGCATGCAGATAAAGGTGCAGTGAACTGGACAAGAACTACAGCAAGGATGAATGGAACAGACAGGACAGCCTACCAAGAGGAGGAGCTGCTGGGTAACTCCACCTGGGCCTTCTATCACCAGAACTACACCCTCTCTCCTTCACTCCTACATGACAAAACTACTACCCCTAAACCTGCAGCATGTGAGCAGGTCCACATTGCTGTGGAGGTCTGTATCTCTGTCTGCTTGCGTGTATGTGTGTGTGTGTGTGTATACCTGGTTTTTGTTTTCTGTCTTGTCTAATCACCTACCTTGTCAGGATTGGTTGACCTTATAGGGACCAAAGCCCAGTCCTAATATAGTGGAACATCATTTTTGGGTTAGGTTAAGCACAAAGGTGTGAGCTCAGTTTAGGTTAGGGTTAGAGTTAGGCAACTGGCAATGGTTAGGTTTAGGATTAAGGTCATGGTTAGGCTACAGAACTGAATGAAAGTCTAAATAGTGTCCTAATAAGGGTAAGCACTTTGAGTCGCCTTGTGCTGAAAAGTGCTATATAAATAAATGTACCTACCTACCTACCTAAAAATACACTTGATTGTATCATTTTATATTTATCCTGCTCTGTAATTGTTTGAAAAATAATTTTGAAAATGTCTCAAATAGTTAAATTCTCACAAACAATTTTTTTACTTGATGGCACAGTGGTGCAGTGGTTAGAGCTGTCACCTCACAGTGAGAAGGTTGCAGGTTTCCCTTCTGCATGAAGGCTTTCTGTCTAAAGTTTACATGTTCTCCCTGTGCACACTTCGGTTTTCTCCTGGTACTTTGATTTCTTCCCACAGACCAAAAACATGCATGTTAGGTTAACTGGGTACTCTAAATTGTCCCTAAGTGTGGGAGAGAGAGTGAATGGTTGTTTGTCTCTGTGTCCCTGTGATGGACCTGTGACTTTTCCAAGGTGTCCACTGCGTCTCACACATTGACTGCTCAAGATAGACATCAGCTCCCCGTGAACCGGAAAGGAAAAAGCAAGTTCATGAAATAAATGGATGGAGTTTTTTAGTTGGTTCAGTCAGATAAATTCTTACTAATTTTTTATACCTGTAACTCAAAGATTTGATCAGTCAAGTTAATATATATTTTTTGCTTCGTTTTAGTTAGTAGACATGCTCAGTATCACTCAGTTTTGTTAGTTAAATTCAAATCTATGATAAAAATGTAATTGGTCTGTGATGGACCGAGCAGTTAAGGAACAGCCAGGCACAAGTTTAAAGTTAAAAATGATTGTTTCTTTATTTAACCCAACACCAAACTTGGGTAAATAATGGAATAAATGACAAAAATTGGGCCCATAAAAAGGTCAAAGTAACAGACATCAACTCAGACTAACTAAAACAAACAGACCTCCCTAAGTGAGACAAAGGGGAAACTTAAATACTGGCTGATCAGGCCACATACAAGACACAAAGGGGAAAACACACAAAAACCTAACTGAAACCAACATAGCAAAATCCCATTCCCCCCCTCTGGATGAAGAGTAGTGGTATGAACCAATTTGCAGTCTCGGCTTGCTCCACCCCTTCTCCACCTCTCTGTTCTCCTGAAGGATTGGAGCAGCCAGCACTGAAGAAACTCAAAAAACAAACAAAGGTTAAATTAAGCAGAACATAACAATGTAAACTAAAATGTGCGCACTTATTCTAGAATACAGGGTGATGTGTTGCCTACTAAACAAAACCAGTTATTCTGTAAATTAAATCCCTAGACTTAAAGAAACCCAAATATAAATGAGGTGACCTATTGTATGTCGTGCGAGTGAATGTTACCACATTTGTGTGGCTGTAACTGCAGCCATCACATGGTCAATTTACTAAAATCATAACTTTTTTATTAAAAAAAAGTTTGTATATTTAACAGCTTAATAACAATTATTCCATTCACAAGTTTCTTTATATTTCTGTCAAAATATTTGCATAAGCAAACATTCCCAAAAATGAAAAATAAATAGTAAGCCATTAATATTGAACAAATTTTGAAAATTACATGTACTAGTTATATGTTTGAATAAACTTCAATCATTTTCATGGGTGGCATTTACTGTTTTAAATCCTTCTTACAGTGTACGGCCTACATAACTGGCTGTATTTTGTGCTCTTCATTTGTTCACCCATACTCTTCCTGTCCGTAAAGTGTCTTTTTCTTCTCTGTCTGCAGGTTTTTCTGATCCTAGGTATCATCTCTCTGTTGGAGAACATCATGGTCATTACAGCCATAGTGAAAAACAAGAACCTCCACTCACCCATGTACTTCTTTGTCTGCAGGTGAATATTTTTTTAAGACAACTTAAACTGGAATAAGATTAATTAAAAGCCTAGCATTCCTAAGGAATGCACATCACCCACCACCTTTCATCCCTGCTATGCAGTTATAATGCTTGATTTGAAAATAGGACAGCTAAATTTAGCAAATTTTATGCTTCACAAATTTACATAATGAACAGAAATTATAAGGACCTTTGGGGCCATGTGCGTTTTTTCCCGAACTACTTGAATTTTGATGTTGCTTCAACTAAAATTTAAGTCTGAATGAGTCAAAATTTTCAGAGCACAAAGATAGAAAAAAAACAAAAAAAAATGGCAAGTTGCTAAAATGAATTTGGTAATTACCCCAGAAGTGTTCAATTGTATTTATTTGTTAACTACGGTGGCCCTGAAGTGTAAACCACAACAACATTACGAAGCACACAAACAAAAAACAGAAATGCAACAACATTAACAAAGCGGAAGAAGTAGGTCCCAGTGGGAGACCTGAGAAATCGCTGATTGGACGACACCACTTTTGAACCGGAAGCTGGGGCTTTATTTCTCACGTTTCCCACTGGGACCTACCTTTGCCGGTTTGTTAATGTAATTACGTAACTGCATCGCAGACTCTGACTCAGAGTTCAAACACATTTAGTCAAATATGTCCTGGATTAACTTTAATTCAGCAGTCACATGCTGAACAGTTAGTTAATGACAAACTACAGTACAAAATCACAGGAAGCACCACAGTGTGAAATAAGCAACAGAAACCAGCACGTCTTATTAACCCCAACAGGAAACATGTAAAGTCCTGTTCTGTGTTTTTGTTATTGCTGCTGTGAAAAGTAGTAATGTTTTTGCCCATGTCTGCATGAGTGTCTGTCTGTTATTAAAAATCTGAACCACTGGATGTATTTTAATAAAATTTCAGAAAGCAATTATATGTGCATCTACAACTGATTACCATTTGAAGTCAACCTGGTTCAACAGGGTCGCACAGCCAACTGATTGTTAAAACACAAAAATCCCTATGACTCAGTTATTTTAAAAACATATTGATCTAAAATGGAGTGCCATAGTAGCTGAGACTGATCCACAACATGAAGCACTCAAAAGTTGCGTAAGATCTTTGAAATCTTTGTAATTTTGCAATTTATGGTTTGGAGTCAACTCTCTCTGTCTTGTAGCAAAGTATAATATCATTCACAACACACACTCTAAGCATGTTATCTAATTATATTGCATGAGAGGATGCATAACGTTATTTTCAAGGTTTGATTTTTCAAAAATGCTATAGCTGTCATTTCTTAATATAAGACGATTTTTGTCAAACTCATGAAAGGCAGTGGGTGATATGCATTCCTTCAAAGATTGATAGGCCTTTAATTTAAAGTATGTATTAAAACTCTGATTTTTGCAAATCATTCTCTACATACAGCAGAACAATCATACTGTGAAAAACAACATTTGCCAGTTGTAAAATTTTAACTCTTAGGAGAGCTTTCATCTTGTCCGTATAAAGCCTGTTTATTACAGAAATACAACCTTAAATGAACAGTGAAACATGACATAATATGCTGTATGTCAATATTTAAGAAAACTAAAACAAAATGCAGAAACTGAGTGTGAAAGACTAATTCTATTCCTTCAAACCTCGCCGCTTTGGAATTATGAAGTGAGCAGCACTGAGGTGGTGTTAATCAAATGCTCTTAATTAAGGGCCTTGGTGCGCTTCTCTGTATCTGCATGTGCACACCATTAGAACCTTGCTGACACCCACACACACACTTGTATACATACTATTTTTAGATCAGCTGCATAACAGCATTTCACTGTCACTACAGAAGAATGAGGGATGATTATGTGCTGTTTTTTTTCAACTGTTTATTTAAAAGACAAGAAGAGGAAATGTTTGAGAGATTCTTTTACTCCCAGCAGGAGTTTGACCCTGTTTTGTGTCCTTGTGGTCCCTGAGTGATGAGTTATCCAAATGTGGATAGCAGCAAATTTTCTCACACAGTTTTTCCTCAGAACAAGTGTCTCTCTTGTTCTTTCTCACTCACTCGTGGTTTTACTCGTGGTCTTATTTATCTGTTGTGTTTGAAGTAACCTTTTGAATGGAAGTTTTATCACGCACATTCATTGTCACACAGTCTAAGCAGCCACAAATGCCTGGGCTCCACACATTGTCTGTTGATGGTGCAGACGTACCCTAGTCAGAAAGAAAAGATGACAAATTAGATGTCACACAGGTTTTGCGGTCAGTGTACAGTAAAGCCAACATGGAACCATGAATTCAGTCTAATTGATCATTATTGTGGTCGAGCTTCTCTATAAAAGCTGCTCTGGAGCATTTGGGTGAGTGAATAAACAATGTCAAGGAGGAAAAACATTCATAATAGTCTTAAAGGAGCAACTAGTACTGCCTGTCAGTCTGGAAAGACTTGTATGCTGTTTTTTTTATTTACAATTTATCCAGACATTTATTTATTTGAATCCATTGTTCTACAATGTAAAGTATTCACAAATAAAAAATACTCAGAGTTACGAGGCTTAATCTGGGCTTCTACGGGAGGGTACACACAAAAAAGTGGCATACACCACTTCATTGGTCATTCATACTTCATTGCTGGTGTACGCACGTGTCTGCAGTTATTGGTCCATAAGTGACATAGGCATGTCACTTGCTGTCTTTCCAAAACAGTCTTTTTATTTGCCATTTCTAAAGATATCTTTGTAAACTCAGTACTGTTTCTAGAACTGTTTTCATCCACACAGAAATGCAAACAACTTATATGTTGCAGTCACAAGCGAAATTGCATTTTCTGTGAACATGCCTTAACCCAGACGTGTTGAATAAACTGAAACTGAACTGTTCAAGTTAAAATGATCAGAACAAAATCTAAAATTAGCTAAGTAGTAGCACAAAGTTTTTCAAGGATTTGAATAGTTCTCCATTCTTTTCAATGAGAAAAAATTTGCAAAAACTTAAATATTTCAGAAGGTATAAAAATAGCAAAAACCTTAAGCCATATTCCTAAATGAGTTGAACATTTTGGTACATAAATAGTTAAAATAGCTGAAGGTTTGCTGAAGTCCAAAAAACACTGAGAAGAAACTATCAACAGGAAAACGATAGGGTGAATGTTGACTCAACGTTTACACAAATTCACCAGAAACTGTGTGAAGTAATGCTGCCACAAAAATACTCCAGAAACAGGAAATAAAACACTGAGCAAAAACTGTAGATGCAAAAAAAAAAAAAAGGCAAATATGAGAGCAAAAACCAAATCCTTTTGTGGACTGTCAATGATGCAGAATTTCTCCTTTGTGCCACAATAAACTACAAGACCACAAAGTGCAGGATCATGAGTGTTGACTCTGAGTTGTGTTAGTTCAACTACACAGACAAAATGTACACTTTTAGGCCCAGTATCCACCTGGACTGGAGGGAGATGTTTTCCTCATGACGTTCAAATATCAAGCAAAGTGTCATAAACCAGGGGATACTGTCCAGAGAGCGAGACCAAGACCAAACACGGAGACGAACGTAAAGGTAAGTGGTTTTATTTACAGGGTGAAAGCTATGTACACTGGGCGGTATCCGGAGAGTCTGCAAGAGAAGGAGAGCTAGGTGAGTCTCGGGTACGAGTCTAGAT
>NC_051445.1:26672202-26711058 GCF_001649575.2 Kryptolebias marmoratus
CACAGCCTGCTGCTTAAATCCTGTATGGTCTCGTCAATGGTATGAGGAACACCTGTGAACAATGATTAGTGGCACCACCCAGAAGGTGGAGCCAAACCCCAGATCCTCACACAAAGGTTGTTGTTTTTTAGGGTCAGTCTTTTAAACCTATTCCCATTTCTTGAGTTTTTAAAAGAAAACTTAAATATTGTAGATATTTTTCTGCAGTGTTGGCTTTAGTACTGTTGACAGTTCAACAAAGTGATAAAAACCTTTTTGACCTTAGATAATTCTGTGTAATAATGCGGGAATTTTACACTGCTCTCTTCAAGGCAATGTTATTGTTCATCCACCTTGTTTGTTCGTTGAAGTAATACATTATAAAAAAAGTGTTGCTATAGATAAGCAACTGACATTGGCAACACAAATGCAATCATGTCATCTGTGTGTTAGGTTATATTAGAGGTGGGTCTATGACATCATTGTTTTCAAAAGGTTGCGTTTTCTCTGTCTACACAAAAATGCAAGAGTGACATTGCAAAAGAATTTTAAAAATTCACTCCGAAACTTAGTTTCCAAAAATATGTTTTTGGGGCTCCTAAAATATAAAGTAAAATCTGAAATCAGTGCTAACAGATTACTGGAGATCTCTGTTTTAAACTTTGCCATTAATTATTGGAATCATCTCTGTTCGTTTGTTACTGAAATATTTTTGGATAAATTTCAATGAAACTCCTAGAAAGAAATCAGTGGCTGTAAATCTATAACTGATTAACCTTTGGAGTCACCTCAATGCAGGTTAACCATCACAGCAAATCGACCTTAACCTCAATAAAAATGGCTTTACCTTAGTAAGTTTTACAGATGTTGAGCTCAAATTTTGTGAGGTAGTAGTCATTCAAACCACATACACTAAGGTTGAACAGATCATACAAGATCACATACAATATTGCATGAGATGGCGCATAATGGTATTTTTAGGGTTTGAGCGAAATAAGCCTGTCATTTGTCAACCTAAAATAATCTTAGTCTAATACAACTCTGACAGGAAAGCTGGCCATATGCACTCCTTTACTAGATCTTTCATTATTGCATGTGTTCAGTTAAAAATCAAAGATTTGAGTCAATAATAGACAAAAATAACTGTAGTACAATTAGCTTATGACAGTTTTCTCAAATATTTTTTATGTAAAATCTGTTCTGTCTGCTTTCTAAAAACCAAAGACAAAATAGTGATTGCAACAAAGTTTTGAAGGTTGCATAAATCTTAAGGTATTGCAGAATTTCTAGAGACAGACTTCACAGATGACAGACTTTACACTTCCTTTTGACCAAAGAACATCATCTGATGTCAACTGAACATTCAAAAATAAATCAAACAGTTACCTTTCTGTTTTGATTACTACTCACCTTGAGGATATTGCTTTCTTTGATGTGGATTCAAATTCTACAAAGAGCAAGAATGAAAAGGAGACTGTAAGATTAAAGCGCAGTGATCTTTCATTAAGAAGTAGATTTTATTTAATGTGAAAGAGAGAGTCCCTTTGCTTTGTTTTTTATTTTTTATTTTTTACTATCATAAATATGTTTGGTGGGCCAGTTTTTGCCATGACATCACATGTTGAATGTATTGAAATGTGCAACTTCTTTTACCTCTCATTTTCCAAAAAAAGAAAGAAAACCCCCCACAAATAATCCCTCAAATCTTCTGGTGCAGGTGTCATCTAGTGCATGACAATCCTAAGAAAGTGAATCAAAAGATTTTTTTATTTAATTATTTTTTTGCTTCTCATCTCTGGAGTTTTTTATTCAAAACCTAGATGTGTGACTTTCAAGCTTAAAAACGGATTTTGGGTCACTCATCTTCTGAATCACTAAACTCACATGGATGTTACTCTCCCTTCCCTCCATCCTGAAGGTTGTTGGGGTCCCTGTTAACATGGCTCTCATATTAGATGTTTTGGTCACATCAGAGTTGTGAATTGTGGGAAACCTTCTGGAGAGCAGACTGAAGGATGTATATGTTGGGGCAAAGTAGAAGTTTCCCTTTGTTGTCAGTCCACAAGAATGTTTTGTTATTTTGCACTTGTAATCACCATCCTCATCTTTTTCTTCTTGTGTTTACAGTTTGAAGCGTCTGCTTCACATTTTCTTTCCTATTTTGGTGTATTTTTGTAGCAGCAGTACATTGCCACATACAGGCCTGGCATAGTCACTGCAGTGTTTGGGTCATTTTTAGTGTTTACATGTCTAGAATTGGTATTGTGGTAACAAAGAAAATCATTTTATTGCATTTTATATGTCTCCATGTGGATGAAAACATTTCTAAAAATGGTGTCATGATTCCAAGGATTTTTTTTAGAAACAATAAAAACTGTTTTGAAAAAAACCCCAAAAAACATTCTCCTGTGGACAAAACCTTAGGTAGCTCAATTGAAAGGATCTGGTTATTTATAGGGAAGAACACATGTCAAAGTTTTATAAACAACTCTGTGACCAAGGCTTTGATTACCTGTTTGGTTGTTACAGTCTGGCAGTAGCAGATATGCTGGTGAGTGTGTCCAATGCCTGGGAGACCATCATCATTTACCTCCTCAACAACAGACAGCTGGTGGTGGAGGAGCACTTCATCAGACAGATGGACAACGTATTCGATTCTATGATCTGCATCTCTGTTGTTGCGTCCATGTGTAGCCTGTTGGCCATCGCCGTGGACAGGTAATGTTGGCTAAATTATTTACAGTGCATTATTAGTTATCACCTGCCGCCAACCAAAAGTGACAACGTTTTTGCCCCTGTCTGTGTGACTGCATTTGTCTGTTAGCAAAATATCTCATGAACCCCTGGACAGATTTTAATAAAACTTTCAGAAAGAATTCATCAAATTTACATGTACAAAGTAGGACAGTTTTACAGACATTGAGCTAACATTTTGTGTGGTAGTGGCTAAGCATTATCCCCAACACATACTCTAAGTGCTACACATTGTGAAGCAACTTTGCTTAATATTTTCGTATAAACTCAATTAATATATATTTTGTTGTTGCAATGGTTAGTACCTGAAAACAACTGAACATTTGGTTCAGTTTAAAAACATTTTAGATCAAAACCAACTTTGAAAGTCATGTTGGTTTTGTTTCAAAATTGTGTTGCAAGTACTAGAAAATGGAGGAATGAAATCAAGCTTAACAGAACTGGTTTGCGAACTCAATTGTTTTTAAGGGTCATATCTTATTTATCTGTTGTGGTTGTAACTGTGGCGCAATGGTTTTGCTGCCTGATGAAAGTTATAATGACCTGGTGTAACATGTTTGTTATAGAATTTAGGACCTGATGAAAATCATATGATATGCCATGATGTTTTATCATGTTCTGACATCTAAAACCCTAAAATTAAAAGAGGGTGTGATTACTTATTAACATGACTGTACTGTGCATTGGAGTCAAAATATGTTTGCACAGCTTGATATAGTCACAGAATAACAACAATGTATTGTCACTGCTTCAAATATCCCTGCTAGGCATAGCAGCTGCAGCTGTGCTTACTAGCAGCAGCATCATGCTGAAGAGAGTCAGTTAATTGGTCCTGTATGATACACCAGCTAAATATAAATTCACAAGAAATACAACAAAATATTTTTTTTAGAATAAACCAAAGATACCATGGCGTAATGCCTAATCTAGGATCTTGTAAAACCAAAGCTTGCCTCAGGTGCTTCATCTTACTTTTATTGGACCTTTAAAAGGTCACACGTCATGTGACATTCTGTCACAAGTGATGTTCTGTCAAATAGTTATCAGTAGTTAGTACCTTTTCAGCCATGACATCTGTTATAGAGCACAAAGTATGGAGAAAAGGGCAAACATTTGTGCAGGCTAGTCTAATAGCTAGCTAAATAAGAGCACTATCAGTGTAGTTCGGTTGAGAAAACAGCGACAAATTAAACATATTGTGTCATGCAAAAGTGTAGGGGATTATTATTAGCTACTGTAGCATTCTTTTCACACCAGTATGTCATTTTTGAAAAAGAGTCATTTTACGATGTTGGCTCCTTGGCCCAGTATGTCAAGCCGGTCATTATAAATTTAGTGGTCAAGATGGATGCTGGTCTTAAGCTGGAAGTTTACATTAGAGCTGTTGTAAAATTCTTTTTTTTTTCACTTGAGGCAGCTATTCAAAGTAAAACCCATTCTTTCTAGACAGTACTTTGAAACAGTAATCCATGCATTTGTTACTACGCAACTGGATTACCGTAATGCACTTTATAAAGGAGTCGGTGATTCATGCATTTCTCAGCTTCAGATGGTACAAAATGCTGCTGCTCATCTTTTAACAGGTACACGAAAATTTGACCATGTTTCCCATTTTAGCTTCTTTACACTGGTTGCCAGTACATTTTAGGATTCATTTTAAAATCCTTTTATTTGCTTTTAAAGCTCTTATTGGTCTTGCCCCTCCCTATCTGTCTGAGCTGTTACACCCTTACACACCCTCCCGTTCCCTCAGGTCAGCTAACCAGTTGTTTCTGAGGGTGCCAAAGACAAAGCGTAAGCTCAGAGGGATCCAGCAGCTGCCAAGCTATGGAATGACCTTCCTTCGGGTATAAGACAGGCCTCTTCACTTGCTGTTTTTAAATCCCTTCTTAAAGACCCATCTCTTTTCTTTGGCTTTTGGCACAATCTGAGATGTTGTCTTTGTTGACTGTGTTTATATTTTAATTATTTAATTACTGCTTTTATATTTGACCTCTACTTTATTATTGTATTGTATTATATGACTGTGTACAGCACTTTGGTCTGGTGGGTGTTTAAAGTGCGTTTTAAATGAAGTTGGTATGGTATGGTATGGTATGGTATATAAGCCTTACAATTGACTTAAAACAGACCCTTGTTTGGCTAGCCATTAGCCTCGCCTGGAGGAAAACTATGCTTTTCTCTATACTTCATGTTTTATGAATGATGTCACGACTGATAATGTCTTAATCATTGTTAACTATTTGAAAATGAAGAATTATGTTTTAAACAAATCACATTTGGAGTCCCTCAAGGTTCAGTGTTAGGCCCTAAACTTTTCTTTTATATATTAGTAAGTAACATTTCTGAAATGTCTACAACAGTTTCTTTTATTTGATGATTATAATAGTATGTTTTGTTGTGGGAATAATATAAAATGATTACAGAATGTCTGGTTTGTCAGATGTTTAAACTTAAGAAGTGGTTTATTGATAATAAATTATTTATAAAATGTAATAAAAAACAAAATTTATGATTTCTGGGAACAGGGAAAATGATAATTTATTGGCATGGTCTATAAACAAAATATTAGTTGAAAGAGTATATTAAGTTTAATTTCTGGGGGTTATTTTAGACAGTAAACTTCATTAGAAAACAAATTATATAAAAAATATTTTTAAAGTATTGCAGTTTTAAATAAAACTAAGAATGTTTTAGAAATTTCTGCCTTTTATATAATGCATTTTTCACTTATTTGAGTGATTGTACAAAGGTTTGGGGCAACATGTCACATAATTTTTAAGTTTTTGTTTATATTACAAAACAAGCTATAAGAATTTTACATAAAATGCTAATTAAAGAACATACTAAGTCTATTTAAGTCAAAAATATAGACTTAAAGATTTATCTAACATTTTTTATTAGTTCTGTATAAAGCTAAAAAGCATTTGTTACCAACTAATATCTAGAAGTTTTTTGTATTAGGAGAAAATTAGTTTTTAAAAGTCTGTATGAACTAAAGCAGATGTTTATCTCAGGGCATGGATGGAATTTACGGACTAATCTGACTGCTGACATGAAAATTGTTAAACTTTTTTTTGAACTTTAATTTTTTTTTCTTTTTTAAATTGTTTATAAATTTAAAAACACTTTATAAAGAAAAGATAATGAAAAGTTATAAACACGTGAAATAACAAAATTTAAGACATTACATTGTTGAAGTTTCTTCTTGCTTCCAGAAATTTGACAGAACATCATTTCAACATTAATCTGACTGTCCCTTTAACTTTGCCATTCTTTTCGCTGCAGCTAGGACCACTCGTTAAATGAAAATGCTTCATTATTACTAAGAGCAATAAGTTCTTCCTTCTTCTGACATTTAACAAGTCAATGGTCTCAACAGATTCTACGAAAAATGCTGCCTGAAAATTGAAATTTGCTGAGGTGCCTTCAGGTCATCAATAAACAGTGTGCTGTCTTCTGCAGGTATGTCACCATCTTCTACGCACTGAGGTACCACAACATCATGACAGTGAGAAGAGCCGGCTGCATCATCGGAGGAATCTGGACCTTCTGCACAGGCTGTGGCATTGTCTTCATCATCTACTCCGAGACCACCCCTGTCATCATCTGCCTGGTGTCCATGTTCTTCGCCATGCTGGTCATCATGGCTTCCCTCTACAGTCACATGTTCATGCTGGCCCGCTCGCATGTCAAGCGCATTGCCGCCCTGCCCGGATACAACTCCATCCACCAGCGCGCCAGCATGAAGGGGGCCATCACCCTCACCATCCTTCTGGGAATCTTCATTGTCTGCTGGGCACCTTTCTTCCTTCACCTGATCCTCATGATCTCCTGTCCCCGTAACCTCTACTGCGTGTGCTTCATGTCCCACTTCAACATGTACCTCATCCTCATCATGTGCAACGCAGTGATCGATCCTCTCATTTATGCCTTCAGGAGTCAAGAGATGAGAAAGACTTTCAAAGAGATTATCTGTTGTTACAGCCTGAGGAATGTCTGCACCAACATCTGCTCTCTGACTGGTAAGTACTGAGAAATAGGAATGGAGAAGATGAATGACATTACTCGTGAGATGGAAGAACTAACATGGGAGAAAAAACATTTCAAATACAGCATCCAAGAACTGGTTCACCACACTCTGCACTCATAACAGCGCTCAGTTTCATGTTCTGTTCACCAGTGACTTCAAAAATGAACAGGAATGAACACCACACCAGTAAAATGAATCCTACTGTATCCAAAATACAAAGAGACTAATTTATTGGGTACACTATCGAAATACGCAGTTAGCACAATCGAAAATTATAAGTCATGTAAAAATATTTGGCAGAAAAGTGTGGCCTTCTTTTTATTTTTTGATCTCTTTTTCTAATCAGTGGGATTATTATTATTTTTCCCAGCCAGAATCTGACTGACCATGAAGGCTGATCAATGGAGAGGAAACTTCTTTTTTCACTATTACAGGATTAGCGAACCATAAAAACTGAAAGAGTGCTGATATTTTTGCTTTTAATTACCCATGATAACCCCCCACATCCAGCGTAGTTTCAGATCACTGATGGGCGCATCCTTGGTAATTAGGACTACATGCATGAATGACTAGAGGAGGCAGTGAAGTCAGCAATAACTAAAATTTTGAAAGGAACATGATATAGTTTCCCTATAATTATTCTCAGTGATATGTTTCTAGCTGCTGCTTTTTTTCCCCAAAATTTATGTGCATAGAGATGGAACTTTGGAGTACACCTTTTTAGACGTTTAATCATTTTAAGACAATTTTAAAACCTGGAGAAAATGAAATACCTTGGTCAGAATAAATGTCTGTTATGACTGGGCAATGTGCTTCAGTCACTCACATTATTTTATAAAATATACTAATTCAGAACCTCATTTGTTGAATATTCCTTGAGTAAAAACTTTTAAATGTCAACTAAAATAAGGCCCCCTTAACACTGGATAATGACCCTGCTTTACTCTGCATGACCTACACAACCTGGATTGCAGCAATTTTGAAAAACCTCCAATCATGAAACTACTAAGCACTTAGTACTCATCAAAGAGTTTTTTTTCCTGCTATTTTTTTGCATATTTGAGAGACTATCTTCCACCTTTTAGGGTTTTTCAAATGTTAATAAATTAGTAAAAATGAGCACTTTTGAAAAATGAATGTGACTCTCCTGTCACAGCCGTTTCGCGTTCTCTCGCTCTTCTTTTTTTTTTTGCACCAGCTTCTGGTAGTACCATGCCAAATTCTTTCCTAACAGTGCTATCCCAGTAGCAGTGTTTTGTTTAACACAACACTTACACCTTCTGACTTCTAAGGAAAAAAGAAAAGTAAAACAACCTTCTTTCTGCCGTCATAGTTTATTTTGACATAATTAAAAAGTGGAAACTATGTTCGTGGGTGAGCTCAGCTTTACTGTCAAATTATGTGCATCCCCCTCTACAGTGATTCATTGAACTGGTGAAAACAGGGACTATAAAGATCCCCCAGTTAAGAGAAATAGCAGCAACATGCATCTCTTTACATTTATTAAAACTAGTGACAATACTACTAGTTTTGATAAATGACTTTACTCTGTGTAATTCTGAGACTATTGCTTTGTAGACAACTAATGCAGTGTTGTTGTTTAATGTAATTTTTTTTTGTATTTTCACCTTCACCTTAAAGTCTATACAAAAAAAGTGTTTTAATTTATGTAAATTGGACAACAAATAAAAAAAAAAAAACTTTCAGTGACAAAGTGAAATTTAATTTCTTCAAAATGAGGCCAATTAAATAAAAATATGTAATGTAAAATAAGTGATTGCATAAACATTCACCACCTTTAAAGTGACTATCCTAATTCAACTCAGAGAAAAGATTATCCATATTTATAGGTCAGAGGATGGATACAAAAAGATTTTCAAGACCCTAAACATCCCCAGGAGTTCTGTTGAATTCATCATCAATACATGGAAGAAATATGGGACATGTGTAAATCTACCAAGAGCAGGATGTCCTCATAAACTAAGTGACTGTGAAGAAGAATAATGAGAGAGGCCACTGAAGGAGCTCCAAGCATCAGCAGGTAAGATGGAAGAGACTGCGACAACAACTGTTGCCAGGTTTTTCACCAGTCTAAGATTTTTGGGACAGTGGCAAAGAGAGCCACTGTTGAGGAAAAATCAGATTAAATCTCAACTGGAGTTTGGCTTTGGTTTTCAGCTACAGTTTAGTAAAACTAAGACCACGATGAGAACAACTGCTTGTTGCTGTCTTTCATGATTATGAGTTTTAAACTAAGTTCATCTTGCGATGAGAAATGACAAGGTTGTTGCCATTCCGTTCAAACCTTGAAACATATAATATACATTAGCTCTAAATCTGTAAAAGCCATTTTTGTCTTGACTAATGTTGATTAGCTGTGGCAGCCATCTTGAAATGGATTGACTCCTGATGTTTATCAGTTTTAGATCTACATCCAATGATTACTTTTTTGAAAATTCCAGCCAGTAGTTCATGAGACATTTCACTTACAGAAACACAACTGGCTCCAACAGTAAATGCTAAAGTTTTATTCAAGATGTCGCACAATGAGTAACACATAGAATGTGTTGTGAATAACTCTCAGCTATAAGAACACCAATTTTGAGATGATTATTTGTAAAACCGACTAAATTATAGCCATTTTTGTGTTTTTGTGTCAGTCGTGTCACGGTTAGTGGTTGGTTGGATTGCACCCAAATGGAGGCAGAGACAGAGCTCTAAGAAAACCTAATTTATTAAGAAAAAGGAAAAGAAAAGGCTGATGTAGCAGCAACTACAACTAAATAGCAAAGACTTACAAACTACAGGGTTGTAATAAACACGAGAGGTGAGACACAAGGATGACCGACGTTGAACCAGCGAGAAAGTGAAGAAGATGAACAGGTTTTAAAGGCTGAGAGTGATTGTAAGTGGACACAAGTGACTGATAAGAAACGAGGGACAGGTTTGAGTGGTTAAGGCAGGCTGGCAGCTACTGAGGAGAGGAAAGCTGAATGATGACAAGGAACACAAAAGGCACGGAGAAAAACACCAAACAAAAAAACTACCCTTACAAAAAAATCCCATGAAAATCACATGTGACTTTTACATGTGATCACATGGGAATCACATGCGAATTACATGTGATTCCCACATTTCCACATGTGAAAACGTGATTTTTTTTGTGGATTATGTGACCCACGTGTGGAAAATGGGAATCACATGTGGAAATATGTGATTTTTTTGTGGATTATGTGACCCACATGTAAAAAATGGGAATCACATGTGATCACATGTGAATTTCATGGGATTTTTTTGTAAGGGTAAACACAGGAACTAAATTAATTAAAGAAACAATAAACCTAATACAAAAACAGACTCAAAGACCCCCAAATCTTGACAATTTGGGTGTGTCAGTCATATTGAATTGGATTGGATCCAGAAGTCAATCAGTTGTTGTTGTAGTTGAACATCCAATAATGATTTCCTGAAAGTTTTAATAAAATCTGCCCAGTAGTTTTTGAGATATTTTGCTAACAAATGTTGTGGAATTTTTCTTTACTGAACTACTGATGACAATAATCCAAAGACACATTAAACTGCAATCAAAGACCCTTTATTATCTGGTACCAGAGAGAGAGAATCTCACAAGCTTCTGCACATTGGCCTTTGACATAAGGAGTTGCATGCTCATTTATACATGGATGTAACCACTGCTGTTAATTCCTCTTTATCTTACAGAAAAATGTCTCTACACATTCCTATTGCTAACGGCTCATTCTGCTTGGCTATGGTGTGGTCACACAATGTCAAGTTGAGATAAACAAACTGTCAGTCACAATGGTCATTCTCTTTCACTTTGTATGTGCCACAGCTAAACACACACACAGCAAATAACTTCGGTAACAGAAATAAAAAAAGCATCCCCATGTTAAATTCTTCCCTTTTGATTAAACATTAATCACATAAGAAAATGCATACTAAGCTTTCCACAGAGTAAAGGAATGCACTCAAAATAGATGTAAAGAAAATCAACCAAATATACACTTTGCAGAGTTTAAAGCAAGACATCTCAAGGTGGTACAGAGCAAAACTAAGTATCATTAAGTTTGAAGTTAAACATTCATTTACACAGTATCATTCTTAACCAGACCAGAATCTGAGCTAAGGAAGTCTAGAGGGTGAAAGGTTTGAATCTTTTTAATGATTTTAGGTTTAGGGAGCTGTTGACAAAGCATAGTTTTTGTGGTGGTTGTGTTAAATGTTCTCTTTAACAGACCTTCAATACACATAATCTGTCAACAGCCTACAAGGAAGGAAGAAAAGCAACAGTTGGTGTTAACACAGATGTTATTAGGCCACTCTATTAGCCAAATAAGGAGTGTAATAAAAATGAGAAGTTGTCAATAATTTGATCAGCAGGGAAGTAGGGGTGGTGGGAAGGGGCAGGCCCAGAGTGAATGTGGGAAGGCTTACTGTGTCACAGTAATCACAAGAAGCAGAGGTGAATTGTCTGGTTGTCCACTTAGCCTGCTGATACCATCTGTTTCTTAAGAGCCATGAGTAAGTGTCTTTGGGCTGGACAGACTGCTTAGTGCAATGTAGGGCCTGGGTAGAACTGCTTATCATAGGTTTGTGAATTTGAGGTTTCCACCAAAGAATGGAGAGAACTATGACCAGAGAGACCACCAGGAGAGCATGGTCCCTCTTAGGCCACACATTACCATGTGCAGGTAGGGATGCCACAGCCTCTGCCTGAGATGATATTTTGGCATTGTTGCCCTGCCTGATATCACCACAGATACAAAATTCTATTCTTGCCAGGTTAGATAGGTTAAGAGAGGGAGGGCAAACCCACTGTTTGATCAGGGATTCAATCAGTCTTCCCTCTCACTTAAGAGGGTGCTCGCCTATGATTAAAATAACCAATGACCAGTGTGTGTCGTCCCCCCCCTTTGAGGATATGATCTCAAGGTAATACAGCAGAGTTTGTCGGTGAGACTGGATCCACCCCAGCATGTCACTTGTTGCTTGAGCATTACTTTTTACTGTGGGCTGTCACGTGATGCTTGGGTGCGTTGTTATCAGAAGTGTAGTCGTCTCAGTGATTGTAGATCACAGGTGTCAAACTCCATTCCTCGAGGGCCACTCTCCTGCATGTTTTAGATGTGTTCTTGTTTTAAAACACCTGGTTTAAATGGATGACTTGTTGCCATGCTCCTGGAGAACTTTATTTCTTTGTATTTTTTTAATACAAAATATACAAACACAAAATTAATACTCTCCCAGTGTCTCCTTGTCCTGGGGGCTGCTGACCCCGTGCTTCAATGGTGACCTACCTCAGTGCGGACACACAGCTGCCTTGGGGTGGTGCCCGGTGTCTGTTTGCCTGGAACTTCTGCTGCCTTCTGGGGCTGGATCCACCTGTCCTTTCTGCTCCTGGATGCTGTAGATGGCTGGCCTTCTACTGTTTACGGCACTTTTTTAACTGTACATCTCCAGGTGGCTTGCTAGCACTCATGCACCCCCTACCCCACACCTTTGCGCACGGATTCACAAATAGTCTTGATGGTTGAAGGTCATACATACAGGTTGCTATTACAACAATGTGGCCTGCCTACTCTGATGCTAGATTCATTCTTGATTCAATAAAGTAAATCATACAATTAGGATTCTCATCTTGAGATATCCTTGTTGTGGAGCAAATCTGTTCTGGCACATGTAGGCAGCCAAGTTCTCTATGTGGTATGCCTGAGATGCCACAACAGGACAAAAATAAACAATAAAAAAAAGTTTTCTTTGTTTTTTCAAAGCACCAAAGTCATAGACCACTCTAAAAGCATATCTGTAATTTAAAAAAAATAGTCCCAGATTTGTCCTCAGCCAGTCTGCATGCTTAATTTAGTGCAATGGTTTCTGCACCTTAAGAAGAAAGATGAGAAGGAAGAGAACCTGAAAGAAGCATATCATGAGAAGAGGAAACAGCAAAATCAACTTTATTTTTACCAGTGTTTTTGTCCTTGGAAGCAGAGCCATCTACAGAGAGAACAAGGTCTGGGTTAGAAGGAGATGTGTCTGAAAGATCAGGTCTCAGTGTACAGAACTGTTGTACAACTTCAACACAACCTTATTTGTGCCCTCTCAGGAAAGGGAAGAAGTGAAGCTGGATTGGATGATGGGATGTTTTTTTTTGTTTGAGAAGAAGTTGAGAAATAGCACAGGGAACCAACACAGTCAAATCAAAATAGCCTACAATGTCTCTTGAGGCCAATACTGCTTTCTCAGCTGCAGTCACTTCTCGCAGACAGGTGGGAAGTCCAGCTGCAACAGGGTCAGCTAACCCTGACAAGGCGAGTAAATGCGTAATCCTTCCATTAAAGTTAAAAGCATACCAAAACTGGCTATCTGGTTGACTGGGGACAGAAAAAAAAAATTAGAATGATCGACCACAGAAATTATAGTTACTGTTTTATTGTATATTCAGTGTAACTGACCATATACCATCTGCCTTGAAATTCAATAAGTATGATCCTGTAAAACTATACAGATGGATACAAACTCTGGAAACAAACAAGGTACAAAAATATATAAATTATATATAATACAGTATATATATTGTCTCACTGGGGCCTGAAGAATTATGTAACGATCCAGAATAATAAGTGTGTGGACATACTGAATTAAAAAAGATGTGACTTTAATCTGCAAAATTTTGCAGCTCAGTTTTCCAGACTCCCTTGGTCAAAATGTTTGAACATTGTTTAAACCTAAACTTTGGCAGATAAAATAATGCTCAAGTCAAAGAGAGTACAACTGTTGCATGCTATGATTAAAAAGTGAAGACAGACAACAATGGTTTTGCTTGTGTCTGTGTGTCCATTACCAAAATATTTCACAAACCACTGTACAAATTGTTATGAAACTTGCAGAAAGTAATTATTGGATGTACATTCACAACTTATCAACTTTTGTAGTCAACCCAAATTAAGATGGTTGCCACAACTGATCTCAACAAACACAAAAATGGCTAAAACTCAATCATTTTAAAAATATATTAAGCTAAAATTTGATGCGATCATTGCTGAGTCAGTCCCAACACATACTCATGACATCTTGTGATATTGAAATAGATTGTGCTTTATGTTATTTTTAAGGTTTGACAAAAACAGCTACAACTCTTAGTCAAAAACTCTGATATGAAAGGCAGTGGGAGATATGAATTGCTTCAAGCTAAAGAAAAAATATGAATTTATCCACTTCACATGTGGATTAATAAAAACTAAGATAAAAAGTGCTGCTTTCAGGTTGTGCAGAGCAGCATCCTGATAAGAATCTGTTCCTGTGGATGACGTAGATGACTTATCTGTGGTTTATCAACAGGACCGTATTCAGCTGGAATATTGATGAGTAACACCAAAACAGGACACTGAAATAATGATAAGGTGATGGAAAGAGAATGCTCAACACTTTTACACTCAGACTAATGGTCCTCACATTAAAATTACCTTTTTAAAAGCAGGTATCCCAGCACTCTCAGACAGAATAGAAGCACAAAATGGCATACATTTATTTGTAAAAAAAATAAAATAAAATCAGGAAACAAATGCAGCACTCTGCTTTTATTTTAGATTTCAGAGATAAAAACCCAATGCTGATTATTGTCAAGCTGATTTTGTTTCTTCCAATGTACCAAACACACAAGTGAATTATTCTTTTTACATCTGAGGCAATCCAAGATACATTTTTCCACACCAGATATATACATGTTGTACATTAGCTTGTTATCTGTAATTGGGGGGAAAAGGCTGGCTTTGAGAAGAACTGAACTTTTGGATGACGACACTTGTAAACAGCCAATTTTCTGCCTGCTGCTGTATGTCCTGTTCCTGCATTAGTGCTACAGTTAACAACCAACCTCCTCAAATCTGCTTCTGTACAAAAAGTGCAGTGTTTTCTTCTGCAATCTGAATGTGAAGTTCCTTTCTGCTCTGTTCTGTCACCGTGCTTGCTGTTGATCTCGTCACGCTGCTACCATCCCCTCATCTGTGATAAACTGGTGAGTGTAAGATGCTTTTGATTTACTGCTGAAATGTAAAAGAAATGAATGTACAAATGGCTTTGCAGTGCTCTTTGTAATTGTGTGCTGATGCCTACCTCCCAGCTGAGAAGCTTGATCCATTGTTATCACAAAACACAGCCATCTGATAAAATCAAATGTTATGTATAATTACTATTTGGCAGACACAAAAATATTTTTTTTAGTTTTTCCATGTTCTGTATTAGTATCTATTGCAAAAAAAGGTTGAACCTTTGTATGGCTCATCAATGCAATTTTTATTTATAAAGACATCAAGGTAAGAAGTGTTTGTAGAGCAAACTAGATACAGTGGTTAGATTATGTTTTCTCTGTTATGTGCTGTAATTGTGTTACTGTTGTTTCTTTTATAATTGATTATATGCTTTTTGCAATGTTGAAATCAAAGAAGAGCAGAGCATGGCACACAGGAGAACTGCATTTGTAAAAACAACACTGAAACACACTGTAGATCCTTTCCTGTGTTAATTTATTAAAGGTGAAACATCCAAATTTACTGTTTATCCACCTGCAACACATCTATATATTGAATTTATGCAAAACAATTCAGTCATATTCACTGTTACACAGAAAGATTTTGTTCTCTCAGATAAAATGGCTGAGGTTAAACTTATATCCTGATTGCTAATTGCATGTTTGAGCTTTTGTATATCTGCAGTGAGACAATTAACAGCAGGGGAAACAAATCGACAGATGTAAATGCAAATCTAAGTTTAAACGACCAATGTTTGTGTTGCCTCTAATGGATTCTTCTATTTATGTGTGAATAAAAGCAGATGGTGAAACCAAGAGCTGTTTTTTTTTTGTAATCTGTTCCATATTGAGATTAGGAGTCCTGGATCTTAAATTAACCCTCATGTGGCCTTTTGGTCAGATGGACCCAAACCTAAGTGTTTCTCGTCCTCTCTTCAGAGTGTTAATCCAGCATTGGAAGATGTCTGATCCAAAGAGGCCCTGTACTCAAGGCAGTATCTCACTGGGCTGCAACTAGTTACTGAACAGCAGTTGCAAGGGGGACTCCAAAATTTTTTTGAGTGTTCCCAGAGTCTTTGTGTGAGTCATGCTCCAACTTGTCTCAAGAACACAACAGCTGTATTTTGACATCTGCACGGGAGCACAATAATGATTATTATTTATTTAAAAACTAGTCCAAATCTGCCTATCTTCATTTCAAAAGTGTATTCCAGCAGATTCAATCATAAACGTGGAAGCGACTGCCAAGGTATACACAAAGTAGGCTGAGGTGGATATTAAAAAAGGCATGATTTTCTAAACCAGTCATGCAAAACATGTCCACATGGTTCACTGCTCACTTTGTCACAAACACTACAAATTCAGAGTAACTTTTCTTTACCAATTTATTGCAATTTTGAGTTGTTAACCAGTCACTAACAGTCGCAGCTAGTGGGATACTACCTTCAAGACCCAAAGAACTGCCTCCAAGTGCCATTTAATACAAGAATTGGAACATCTTCCATTTCGGCTCAATGGCTCAAAGATGTTTTAGTTTCATTGAGTGGGACTTGCACAATTTCAATAAGATAGATTTAATTTTTGGCTGATAGGTATATAATTCATATCTACATGTTCTATATATGCATGTCAAAAGACTGAATTTTCTTCTATGGGTAAATAAAGCAAACAACAAAAGTACACTGATGTCCTTAAGAACATAAATGGCTTTCAGAACAAAGCAGCATTTTCCTGAAAGTGTGCCTAAGCTCAGCACTGCGAAAGGCGTAGATGGCTGGGTCTATGAGAGCGTGGCTCATCATCAGCACTACATGTAGCTGGAACAGGGATCTATAACACTCACAGTAAGGGTTCATGGGGCACACCATGATGATGATAAGATGGAGAAAAAATGGCACCCAACACACTACAAATGCTCCAAACAGAATGGTGAGTGTCAGAGCCCCTCTCATGATGCTGCTCCATCTCTGCTGACGCCGAGATTTTCTACCAATGGGAAGAGCTGCAATGTTCTTGGCATGGATGCGAGCCAACATGAACATGTAGACGTAGAGAAAGCAAATGACTGCCAAGGAGATGATGAAGAAGACAACGAGACAGATCATGACGAACTTGAAGTCAAAAAACTTCACCATCAGCACAGCCAACATTCCACATGTTGTCCAGATGGCTCCTAAGATGACTCCAGTTCGCTGCATTGTCATGATGTTGTGGTATCGTAGTGCATGGAAGATGGTGATATAACTAAAGGATAGAAAACAAAAATATAAAATTGATAAATGATCTTTTACTTTACAGAGTTTCACAGCAACCCATGCTTTTAAATAACCTTAACATCAAACTCTGGACAAAGTTTACAGCAGTAAAGTAGAACATATAACTGCCTAAGAACAACCTTTGAGGAGATGTTGAGGCTCAAAACAGAGCCAGGAGTAAATTCTAGCATTACATTTAGTCACTAAGTGACCATGTTCAAGTATTTTCAGTTTTCGGCAGTCCATGAATGATTAATGAAGCTTTCAAATAAACTGAAAGCTTGTGAGATTGGGAGAGTAAGCAGAGTAATGTTGGAAAGAGCTACAAATCTCACATAATGTAGAACTTTTCAATGCGCAGCACAGAATCCAAATAGTTTAAATTTAAATCAAAAATAAGAACACATAGACAATATGATTTTTATTGGAGATGGACAATTCAACAGTTTTTTTTAGTTATTGTTGCTAAAATAATTTAAATATCCACTGACCATTCAAAACATTTTAGTTTGTTGGTAAGTATGAGTTTGAACGTTATTAAATGATTTATGGTTAAACATGCAGAAAGCAAAATTGTGGGCCTTTGTATGAAAATCGGTTTGAGATTAATTAAATAAATTAGGTAAAACCTTTCCAAGTAAGCCAGCAGATTGCATTAAATCTTCAGTTTGACACAGTCTCCTATCCTGAGCAGAACAGAAGGGACAGTGGAAAGAAATGACACCCTTTTAACAGAAAGAAACCTCCATCAGAACCAGGCTCGGGACGAGCAGCCATTTGCCTTAATCGGCTGGTGTTTGAGAGGACAGGAAAAAGACACAGACAAACACAGAATGGCTGGTCCAGGTGTAGATTATATGGGAGGAAAAACAAAGAAAACCTGTTAATGATAGATATAATTACAAATATGAACATGGAGAGTAACACAAGAAAAGACAGCAGCAGAGTGAGGAAATGTGGTCAGTATTCAACCTCATTAAGCAGATCCAAAATGAGGATAATAATTAGGGGAAACACCTCTTAAGACAATCTGGTTGGGATGGGATGTAGCAGACAAGTTGATGGTTTGGATGAAGCTATTATTTTTGACAACTCTGAAAGCTCAACAGGACAAAAACAGTCCAAACAAAAATCAGGTTCTAGCAACAACTTCTAAAGCTGCCCCATCTGACAGGGAATCAGAAGCAATAGTAGAGAGGATGGTGTGATTTTTTTTTCTCTAACTGAAATAATTTTATTTATAAAGAATGTCATGAAGTCATTAGTTATAGGGTTATGTAGCTCAACAGAGATATGACTTTTCTTTAATCTAACTACAGTATTAAACATTAATCCAGGGTTGTTCTTGTTCTCCTCTGTTAATAATAATATTAACTTTTATTTTACCAGATAGATCAATTAAGAACCTGTTCTCATTTGAAATGATGACCTGGCTAAGAGGCAACATTACAGGCAGATATAAATCAGTAATGGTAAGAGAATAAAAACACAAAACAAACAATACAATTAAACATTTTTACAACATATTACACTCAGTCAAGTAGAGAGCACTGACGACATAAAAACAGTAAAAACAGAAACAAGCATTGTAAAACAGGTGGCTAAAAGCAAGGACAGTGATGTTGTACTAGTGTGATTGTATTGGTAGCAAAGAACTGAAACAAGGAGCAACCAGGAGAGATACATGCTTTGAGTATGAGGAGGTTAAAGAGGTTACTAAAATGCAGACTGCAATTTGCTTTGTGAGTAGTAAGATTGTAGATACAGTGGGGTTTTCCAATGAGAGTTTTGTTAACAAACAGAATCCAGTGAATTTGCCTGCGAGACAGAAGAGAAGGCTAGTTTATCAGAGAATACAGAAGGCTGTGGTGTGTATTAAATGGAGCTCCAGTTACAAACTGGGTAGCAGCATGGAACATAACAATCAGTTTGTGAAAGAGAGTTTTTTAAGCAGACCTGTAAATTATGTCACATAATCCAGAATTGGGAGTACTGTCATTTTAACCAGAAGCGTTTTTGCAGACTGTAAAGGAAGATTTATTGTGGGAGAGAAACCCAATGTAGGATTTTACCTTTGAGAGCAGTACATTGTTAGCGATAAATTATAACAGATGAATAATATGCAGTTCTAACTTTACAAAGGGTGTTTTTGGATGTTAGCAGGTTATCTCTCCAGGTTAAATAAATTCCTGTTTTAAAGTATGAAACTGAATTCAACTAAGGAGCTAGCTTCCTCTGACTGATCACTTTTTCCAAAAGAGCAGTTTTATCAAGTGATGTAGTTTTGATATTATCAACAAGATAATTTAAGTTGCTGCTCTCTGTTGCATTACTCTGCAAGACAGAGGAAAATAATCATGGTGGAGATTCCTTAAAATTACAGCATTCGCTGATAAACATTCACTATAATGAAATTTACTCTCAGTGGCTGTGTAGTCAGTCAAGGTAAACTCAAAGGTTATTAACCCTCCTGAAGCCCTCAAAAGAGAGAGAGAGATAGAGATAGGTAGAGAAACCCTTGTAACTTTCAGTCAATTTGACCCTAAGGCCATAGGAGAGTTAAAAAATGGTCAGACAGAACAGGATTGTGAGGATATATTATTTAGTCTTTAGACTCTATGCCATGTGTTAGAACTAGATCAAGAGTCTGATGAAAAGAATGAGCAGGTCTGTGGATATTTTGCATAAAACCTATTGACTCTATTAAATTAATAAAGTTTATGTCTAAGCTATCACTTTCAACATCCACATGAATATTGAAATCCTCCACTATTATGACTTTATATGTATTCAACAAAAAGTCACATAACTCACTCTGTGAATTCAGACAAAAACTGAGAATAAAGGCTTGGTGGATGATACATAACAATAAATAAGTGTTTTTTCTGATCTTCATTTTTGGACAAGAAAGACTAAAGGTCAAGGACTCAAAATATTTATAACTGATAATTGATTTAGCATTGATCAATAGTCCTTACTAAAAGATTGCACCGCCACCTGTTGTTCTAGGAACATGAAAATAAAATAGTTAGAAGGAGTGGATTCATTTATACTAACAAAATCCTCCTGCTGGAGCCAGATTTCTGTAAGACAAAATAAATGCGTTTGATGATCAGTTATCAACATTAACTAACAGAGAGGAAAGAGATATTATGTTCAATTAGATTAAGACTACAACTCTGCTTTCTGGACTGGACCCTGGGTTGTCAATAATTTAGATAACTAACAAAATCAGCGAAAAAAAAGAGTAGTTCCACCCAAAGTGGTATGGATGCCCCCTCTGCACATCAGACCAGGTTTTCTACAAAATGTTTTCCAATTATCTATGTAGCCCATATTGTTCTTAAGACACTATCTGGACTGCTAGTGGCTGAACAACAAAATGCAACTAAACATGTCATTGCTGGTCAGATTAGGGGGGAAACAGAAAACAACAAGACCTGGCTAGCTAATGGCTTTTCAACAGCACAAAGCCTAGTTCCCAATTCAGACAACCTCACCTCCAAATCTACCACAAGACTACATTTATTAAACATATTGCTAAAGTAGGTAGAGGAATAGCTAAACACTTGACACATGGAGCAACTGAGGACAAAAGAAGCTGCATGAGAACCACAACCATGCTGAGCTAACACTAGCTAGAGGTGCACCGATAAAACCCAAGAAATATTGAAAGACAAAAAGAGCCTCAAGCACGATGCAGTAGTAGAAAACTGTATGAACAGTCCTAATTCAGTTCAATTCTAGTCAAATGAATCTGTGACCAAATTACTTCAGCTATCAGCTGAAAAAAAATTTACTGAATATGTCTTTCTTTCTTGTGTGGCCTGGGAGCCCAGAGAGAACAGAAATTTCAGTTCTCAATATGTCTGTGATATATTGTAGAAATGACAATAAAGCTGACTTTGACTTTACCTTAAGCTTAGATTGTAAAACAATATCCCAAGCTATGAAAGTCTTACAGAGCTCTGTTTAATCCAATAAATAGACAGAGCATGGCACAACTGCAAACCTACCAAGGAATGTCCATCCACCTAACTAAAATGGGTCGGGAAAGTAGAGCAATAACCCAAGAAGCAGCCAAGAAGCCCACAGTAACTCTGGAAGACTGTAGAGATTCACAGCTCAGATAGGAGAATCTGTGCACAGGACAACTATTAGTCGTGCACTTCACAAATATGGACTTTAAGTTCCTGTCACACTTATTTGAAATCAGCAGGAATCAAGCAGAAACAACTAAAATGAAGAATTGCCAAACTTTGTGCCATATTTTGTTGGGATTTTCAAAAGTGACCAGATTTCTTACAGCTTTGTAAAAATGCCATTCAAATACTCTGCATGCACTTAAACACCCCTCAGATGCAGTTAAAATGCTGAGGGAATGGGAACCAAAAATACTTTGAATGTGTGAGAATTCAAACAGAATGGAGATTGAATGTCAGGATTCGAGACTTTCTCGGTGAGCAGTTCAGGGTCAGACAGACACGGGAGACCAAAGTTACGAGAAGTGAATTTATTTACAGTGAGCAAATCGTGTAATAATGATCGGGAGCCAGGACCTGAAAACAGAAGGCGTAGTGAGACGGAAGTTCCTCCGGAGGTTGACAGGTAAGTATCAATGTTTGTGTATTTTCAGGTGAAAGATCCTTACAGTGAGAGGAGCGTCACTCAGCACGGAGGTGAGGTGAAGAGATGAGTACTTCCTGATAATTGGATTGGCAGTTTTCTCCAGGGGCAACAGGTAGGTTTCTTTCCAGGCAGGCAGACAGGATCAGGCAGAAACAGGTACGTTGTCTTAGCTTCACAGCGGGTTCCCAAACAACTCAGACCAGACTGGATTCTTCAACAGGTAGGTAATCCTGAGAAAGTGCAAACAAAACAAAAATACTTAGAACAGTCTTCACAGACACAAGAAGTTTTACGAAGGCTTGGCACTTTACCACAAAGGCAAAAACAATGCTCCAACGCTGGTCTGGTTCCCACTGCAGCCTTAAGTACACAGGTGCCTGACGAGCCTGATCCGCTGCAGGTGTGAAGGGCGTGGAGAAGGTGCTGCCAATCAATGGCCAGGACGGCCCACCAGGAAGTAGCAGCAAAAAATCCCAATCATCACATTGAAATTTTCAAATATATTTAGAATGTAACACAAATACCTTGAGTGTTCCAAGAATGGTCCCTGAATGCTGCCAAATCTAGCCTTTTTAATCGCAAAATAGCATTTCAACAATCATGCTCTTCAAGGGTTTCTTGGGCTGCAGCACTTGTGCCACATCCATGGACGTGGCTTATAACATTGGCTCATTTCTTTCTTGGTTGCATAATGTGTAAAACCTTTGAAAACAAGTTTGACAAATTCTGATGTTGACCAGGTGACTCCTCAATGCAGAATGGAGTTCCAGATGCAGCAGGCTACGTTTTGTTTTGACTCAGTGGTGTTTAAAATTATCTCTGGAATCAAGTCCACGCCAATCAGAACGTTCCAACTGCATTAGAGCCATGTTCCAGCAGTAACTGAAACAGTCTGACAGCATTCCAACAAGGATTTGAGCTGGATTGTTTTAATATCCAAATAAATTACAGCAGCAATTGAAATGTATTTGAAGCTCATGTAGGACATTTTGTCAGGGTTTGAAGTCACTTTATTATTTCTCTTCTCCCTCTAATGCACTCAGAATGTTTAGAATACAGTTGGAATCCTGTAAGAACCCTTAGAATGCAGTCAGAATACACTTTGGATTCTGTTTGATCTTTCAACACTTGGAATGCACCTGGAAAGTTTTGAATATAAGCAATTCAAACCACAAGAATTGGCCTGGATGTTTGGAATGCACTTTGAATATCCAAGAATATACAAAGAATTGTCATTCCAACAGCATTCCATCTCATTCCACCTCTATTGTGACCAGACTTTTATGGAAGAGTGGCAGGAAGAAAGCCATTGTTGAAAAAAAAAAACACAAGAAGTCTCATTTGCAGTTTGCTACCAGCCATATAAAGGACTCAGAAAGCTTGTGTCTATTTTTTCAATTCACAATTATGCACTACTTTCTCTTGGTCTATCACATAAAATCCAAGTAAAATACTTTGAAGTTTGTGACTGTAATGTGACAAAATGTGGAAAATGTTCAAAGCATATAAATACTTTTCTCAAGGAACTGTATGTTGAGTGTATAGAAAAACATTTGGATAATGTGTATTTAAATCCATTTCTTACAATTTAAATTAATAGTTTAATTTAGTTTAGTTTAGTTTAATTAATAGTTTAAGTACAGTACAAATCCTGATTACATACCGGTCGACAGCAATAGCCAGGAAACTGAAAATGGAGCCCACAAATGACATGCAAAGCAGGGAGTCCATCACATCATCCAGTTTAGTCTCAGATGGACCTCTCTTCTCCAGCTGTCCCATATCAGATAAAACTATCATCAGGTTTTCCCAAGTTTTTGTGACACTGGCAATAGTGTTGAAGGCAGCCAAGCTGCAGATGAAACAGTACATGGGTGAGTGGAGGTTCCTGTTGCGTATGACAGCTACAACAACCAGGAGGTTCTCAGCCAGGCTGACTACTCCAACAATGAAGAAGACAGTGAAGGGGACCATCACCTCAGGGCAGTCTGTTTGGTTCATTAAGCCACTGTTCATAGTTTGCCAAGGTGGTGATGTATCTAGATTTAAAAAAAAAAGATTAAAAGCTGAGTAACATGAAAATTACAAGTGTCTACAACTACACATTTGTTAACACATTTATTACATCATGAAATTAGCACAAAATGATAATGTTACGGTTTCAAAATATTGTGACTAATTGGGTAAATGTAGCCAAACACTAAACTTAGGTCAAAATTTTAGTCACTGTGTAAAATTTTCTTTTTAAACATTGACATTTTTTTTTTTTTTTGCCAGAGATAGAGAGTAGAAAAATAAAAGAAAGGCAACACTTCAACATTTCTAAAAATAAAAGCCAACATCAATAATGACACATTAGCTAAAATGTTAGCTTCTTTTTTCAAACTAAAACCTGACAGTACTTTGGTTTAAAAGAAAAAAAAGAAAAAAGAAAAGTTACCATATGGCTAATGCACTTGATTTGCCTAAGGAGAGTCTCTGCATGTGGAGGAGTAAGCAGTTTATGTAACCAAAAATTTACTTTCCGTAGCTTGCAGAGTCAAAGACAGCACAAGCAAATTGATTTTCTGCTCAGTCTGTTGTTAAGTTGCCACAGGCTGCTTTAAATTGTGCGTTTACATTTTTTGAAAAACTTGGCACATGCACAGTCCACATCGGGTAGCAGATCATACAGTGGCAGATTTAGTTTTTGAACGCTTCTTTGCCATACAACTGAAGGAGAAAATAGCTGTTCTAATGCTAATGCTTGATCAGTGGGAACAGTTCAAATTCCTCCAGTTGACAGTGGATTTACTGATTAAAGTCCAGTTTTTTTCTTCAAATACAGTGATAACTTAAAATGAAAAGTTGACTTACTAATGAATGTTAGACAAGATGGTCTTGTTAGCTAGAGTAAAATTAAATACTTCCAAAAGTAACGTGAATGCTGAAAAAATAGAGGATATGAAAGGGGGTATTAGAATTAGAACTGCTTGATATTGTATGAGAGAATACCCAGGTGGCTGATAGCTGTCAGCCAGCACAGTGTGACTAATTTACTCAGGTAATCACCTGAGTAAAGGTCACACATTTGAGGGAAGACAAACAGGAATCTTGAACAACTGGCAGATCTCTGCACCTGCTCAGCAACAAAATGTTTGTTTCATAAATCCTTTTTTCAAACAGCAGTTGTGGTTTTGGCACTGCTCAGTCTTTAGCTCCAGTCATGTGGCCACATTTGTCTCTTCTTTGCTGTTTACACAAGGGTGGGGTGGCAATCAATTTGTTTTCTGCAGGTGTTTTATGTATTTTTTCTTTTTCTTCTTCAAAGCTTATAGCTAGTTTGTTATTACCATAGTAGTTTACAGGATATTACAATTCTCCTGACTGCTGTGCTCCTCTAATCCACCGTGCTTTCTCTGACATCTGTGCATCAATGTTTACTGGATGCTTCACATGTAGAAAGACAACAAAACAGTTTCTAAATTCAAAAATTCAAACTCATATTTGCTGCTTCTAGTACATGAGTAAATCATAGATTGTGTGCACATTGTTTCACAAAAATTCATTATGAATCATATGGATTTAATATGAAGATGTTTATTTTCACCTTTTATTGGACGAAGGTCTTTAAAATTTGAACTATAAATCAGGATTCCTGGCAGTACTAATTAAAGAGGATTTCATAAACTGGGCTTTTCATCTGAACTTCCTGATCTCTCTCTGCAATTTTAATTGCAAAGTCTGGAAAAAAGACAATATTCAGAATGTTTTATGATATGATAAAACTGTTATTTTTTTAAAACTAAAATAACCATTTATCTATGGGGTGCCATCTGTAATGTTACTGTATTTTCTGGACTATAAGGCGCACTTAAAAGCCTTCAATTTTCTCAAAAAAATGACAGTGCGCTTTATAATCCGGAGTGCCTTATATGTAAGAAGTCGTAATGTTTTAGTACGTCTTTCGTAAACTACAAAGCCGCACCGCTTGCAGCATTAGGCCCCCACATACTCAGGCGTACTGTGCGTACTCCATGAGCTGCACGGGCAGACACCGGGCGGACTGTCCGTGGATGGTTGAGACTTCATACTCAAGTGTACAGATTGCAATAAAATTCTCCCGTGACAAATTTCAGATATATCGTCACCGAACAAGGAAAAAGAAATCGCTTGCCTCTTGGCTTTAAAAAAACAAAAGAAAAGACGGTGCCTTTAGCTCTGTTTCCTCACCACCCGGGCAGCCACCGCACATCTGTCAGTGCTGCACAGAGAACAGCAGTCACGCTGCGCGATTCTCAACTGAGAGCAGTTGGTGTCGCACACAAAACAGTTCGATGTTATTGTGCAGCACAGAGTTTGCGTATGCAGTCATAAAAATTGATCTTTGTGCAGACGTGTCTGGCAGATGTTTCCACCCGAGTCAGTGAGGGCCTTTATGTCGGTGCAGTATTCTGTGCAACAAAATGTTGCAACATAAATGTTGCAGTTTCATTGAAAACTGGCTTTATGTAAACAGCTCCTTAAGGTAAGGTGTCCTTGAGAGTTTTGAAAGGTACCCATAAATGTTATTACTATTATTAATATTTTTTTCACATAGGTCTCCATGTTACAGTAAATACATTTTATCAAAGGGGTAAACACTTAATATTTTTCCTCTCTTGATAAGAGCTTGGTCTTTTGTTTTGTTATAGACCTGTGTTCTAAAAAAATATATACTGATAAATGTCAGGGTTTTTTGTTGTTGTTTGTTTTCTTGTTTTTTTTTTATTTCAGAATGGAACAATTTTTTTTAATGTAGTATTTAGATAATATTTTTTAATTATTATTATTATTTTATATTATTTCGTTTTTTATCTTTAATTCCATCTTTAAGTAGATATTACATGTCTGAACAAAGTTGATTAGGTGGGAAAACGGGCAAAAATGGCTGTTTTGATGGTAAACGTTGCAGACCTCTGATATAGGTAAAGTGTCTTTGGGGATGATTACGGAGACCCAAATCTCATTGAAAAACCTTAGCCCTTTGTGAGCTGATATAATAGCCTTTACTGAACCAACGAGGGCATCAGAAGGTTTTGCTTGTTCACCATGTCTGACTCACATGCGGCTTTCATGATCATCCCTGAGGATGTTGAATGAGTTTAGGACTCTGTGCACCTACTCCGGTTTAGCAACAATTTCTACACTTTCTTTATGCAGCTGGTTTTGTGCACTGGGACACAGTTAAAACACCTAATAAATACAGCAATGGACCTATTACACTTAAAATGTTCTGAATAAGAGTGCCCAAAGCTTCAGTAGAATTATGATTATCATACTTATTCAGATATAAAAACATACAAATTGTAAAAGAAATGTACATCACCCACCTTCTTTCATGCCAGAGATATAAACTAAAATCATCTTATGCTGAGAAATGACAGTTCTAGCCATTTTGGTTACACCTTGAAAATAACATTATTTGTAATCATGTGATATCACAAGATGTCACACTCAGAGTATGGGTTGTGAAGGACTCTCAGCTATTAGCAAATCAAAGTCTATCTCAATAACTGTATAAGTGACTGAGTTGTGTTAATATTGATTAGCTGTGGCAGCCATTGTGAATTGGATTGACTCCCAAAGTTGATCAGTTGTAAATGTACAACCAATGATCACCTGAAATTTGTCCAGTGATTTTTAAAATATTTTGCTAACAGACAAACATGGTCTACTCCAACATTGAACACTAAGATTTCAGCAAAACACGCATGCAGTGAGCAGCACTAAGAATATGTGTTATGAACGACTCTTAGCTACAACTACACTAAATCCTGGCACAATATCTTCAAAGTTCATGGAGTTATAGCCATTCTTATGTTTTCTAAGGTCAGTTAGAAAGCAGCTGAATTGGGTTGGCTTCCAAAAGTAATCGCTTGTAGATGCACATACAATGATTATTTCCTAGTAGTTTCATTAAAATCTGTCCAGTTGTTCACCAGATGTTTTGGTAACAGACACACAAACACACACACAGAACATCATTGTGCACCTCTGCATTTCAGCAGCAGGCAGTAATTATATTGTACTTAGAGGCCAGTTGGCAGAAGCAGTGCTGAGTGAGCCTGAAACTTTAAGTTCAAACCCAACATTCACTTCCATACATCGGACCAGTTATTCTGAGTAATAAATCAGAGACTTCATGTCTGATTGCTGGTGGCCAACAAAGTACCTTTTGCTACTGTTTGCTTTTAGTACAGTATATGTTTTTACTCTTATATTTGCCCTCTGCTGAAGGTGAACTGAGTGTGTGTGTG
Source organism: Kryptolebias marmoratus (assembly GCF_001649575.2). Classification (NCBI taxonomy): domain Eukaryota; kingdom Metazoa; phylum Chordata; class Actinopteri; order Cyprinodontiformes; family Rivulidae; genus Kryptolebias; species Kryptolebias marmoratus. Next base: position 26,700,178 of record NC_051445.1, read on the forward strand.
TGTGTGTGTGTGTGTGTTTGTTTATACTATAACCCACGGAAATAATCATTGGGCTGACATTTTCAACAGATATAATTTTAGAGTTCATTCGATTCAATATGGCCATGACAACAAATGGGTCTTGGCAAACACAATAATTGTTAGAACTCTGTCAGTTTTAAATATATTAAGCTTAAGTTTGGTGTTTTAGCAGCTGAGAGCCATCCCCAACTTGTACGCTGAGTGCTAATTTATTACACATCTACGTTTAAAACTTTGGCATGAACTACAAGAATCAGCTTTGTCTGTCTGTTAGCAGAATATTTCATGAACCACTTTTGGTGTCAACCCAACTAAGGATAACTGCCAGAGCCACCTTATCTTAGAAAACACCAAAGTGGCTTTAGCTCAGACAATTTTAAATTTATTGAGCTAAAATTTGGTGAGAGAGTAGCTGAGTATTGTATGCAACATACTTTAAGCAAAACATGTTGCACAACATTTTTGCTTAAAACCTGGGCTTTAGCACAGAACAGCTGTTAATGAAACTTTCAGAAAATAACCATTAGATGCACATCTACAAACGATTAACTTTTGGAGGCCGCCCATTTCCAAAAGCCACAATAGCTAATCAAGCTTAGCCAGCACAAAAATGGCTATACCTCAGTGAATTTAAAAATAAATGACCTCAAATTTGTTATCAAACTCTGGTAAGAAAGTTGGTGGGCAATATGCATTTCTTCAAGGAATGCTAATTCTTTAATTTTTCCAGTCATTGACAAGTCATTGATCAATAAAGTCAAATCGAACTGGCCTTCAACATGTTACAAAGAAACTTGTGAAAATGTTTAAACTTTTCCTCTCTTCTTCAGCCCTTTTCCATTCCTCATCCTCTTCCCAGAGCAACAACTCTGCCTTCTTCCTGACTTATTACCATTTATGCATTTATTCCTCTTCATTACCTCCCCAGCTTCTCCTTTGAATCTTGTTCTTATGTGCCAAAGATCAAACAGAAGGCTTAACAGGGGCCAACATGGTGTTACTCTAGTGGTTGTCGCTCATGTTTTATAATTAATCCATGTCAGGAAGATGAAGAAAAAAACAAGTGGTTTGCACTTCCTCTATACCACGTTTGGTTAAATTATAAAATGCCATTAGCTATTGAATAACTAAATTATTATTATTATTATTATTATTATTATTATTAATAATAATAATAATAATAATAATAATAATAATAATAATATTGAAGCTAAAAGCTGGAAAGGCTGTAATTTTTAATATATTGGTCAAAGAATAACAAAACAAGTCTATTTCGATGGCAGTTCCTATAAATTTATATTATTTCCTTTTCAAACATTTGCACAATTAATGTATTTGGATGAAAAAACAACCTTCAATAGGGAGTTCCTAATAAATGGTGATCAAAGCCTTTTGAGTCAGCCACAACACACAATAGGAGCAGCAGCGGTAATGGACGGAGGTTTGGTTACTTTGACGTAAAACCTCGTCCATGTCTATTTCATAAAATAATAACAGCATCACTTCCAAATAAGGACCACAAAAACATGCTTAAGTAATGGTTACCTACACGTTGTGGTTTACAAGAAAAGAAATGTGTTGTCTTGTTCATTCTTAGGTAATGATTCACTAACCATGATTCACTAATCACAAGTCTGGGAGGACAAAACGTGTAGATAATGAGTAGGCAGGTAACCATCACATAATGACGAGGCAAAAAATTGAAAAAAATGCTGTCTTGCTCAACATTAGATAATGATTAGTTAATCATGAGTCTAGCCAGCAAAAAAGTGTAAGTGTTCATTATCTAATGATTAGCTAAGCACTATTTTGTGGTATTTTTCTTCCTTTTTATTGAACATATAGCTTCTCATAAATACTTTCTCTTCATGTGGCCTCTGCTCATTTGTTCTTCAGGTCAGCCAATGTTAGAAACGACAATATAAACATAATTTCATGTCTGTTTAACAACTCAGAGAAGTGCTGCTGCTGCATACAGCTGTGTGAGGATTCAGTCGGAATAATTGCCATAGATGAGACACTAATAAAAAAATAGTTTGACACCCTTGCTGAGTTCTCAATAAGAGACTGTGAATGTAGAAGGGTTAATAAAATGAAGAATTGTGTAAAAGTCTTACCTGCTCATTTTTCTGCCCACAGTAGCTGAAACTGTCTTCTTTAAAGGCCTTTTTGAAAATGACTTGTAATTTTTTTTCTTTTGTCGTTACTTATGCACAACATCTCAATGAATGGCACTAAAAGAACCCATGATCAGGAGGGGTTTATACAGTAGATTGGCTTTATATGGGTGGGAAAGTGGACTCTGTTATTTCAGCCTTGAAAGGCTGCCTCACCAAGGCAGCACTCATGTTATTTTGTCCATTTCTTTGTTTTTGTTTTCACACAGAGTCTCCATTTATGATCTGAACAAGGACAGTCAGTGAGCCTCTGAACCCATTCTGTCCTCACACTTATTTTTCCTGTTTTTCTGTTTAGATACATCTCATTTTGTTCATATGTAATTATTAAATGGATATTTGATGCTACAGAAAAATAATTTCTTCTTTGGCCCTTTTGTTATGCAATACCCAGTTCTAGTGCTGCAATGGAAATCATTTTTCTTTAAGTATGTCAACATAATATGCTTGTCTTCTGTATTTCTAAAAAAAAAATTAAAGACTTCTTTTAAGGAATGCATATTGCCTGCCGTTGTTTTTTGCCAGTGTTAAACTAAGTTCAACTTTTGATGATAAAGGGCAGAGCTCTTGCTGCTTTGGTGAAACCTAATAAATGACATCATGCACAATTCATGCATTATTGCAAAATCTTCCAGGATCTGTTAGCTTTGAGAGTATACACCCGCTTCGGATGTTATCATCCCATAGAATGGCGATTATCAGTGGTTATCAGCCCCATTGAATGGCCTCAGTTGGTCCCTGCTCTGCCTGACTCACTAACCCTAACCCTAAACCGGAGTTGTTGTGTTTTTTTGTTAGCTTGTTAACTTGTTAACTCCGGTTTTAGATTTTAGTGAGTTGTTTTTAAATACCAAATTAAAATCTTATAACGGATACGTTTGGCTTTTGTATTTTTAGTAAATTCTTAATATCCTGTTCAAATTAGCAGAAAAATTGTAAATAAAGGTTTTTAAAAAAAGGTAAAAAAAAAAAAAGGTCCTATTAGCGACAAGCGGCTGTGATCACCGATACGAATGGTTGATAACAACCTACTGAGCCTGCTAGCAGGCAGAGCAGGGACTAACTGAGGCCATTCAATGGGGCTGATAACCACTGATAATCACCATTCTATGAGATGATAACATCCGAAGCGGGTGGAGTATATGCATTGTAAATGACACTCAGCTACTACCACATCAAATATTAGCTCAATATCTGTAAAGTAAAGTAAAGTAGCTATGTTTGTGTTGGCTAAAGTCAATCTTAAATTAGGTTGACTACAAAAGTTAACAAGCAATACGCCAATGTCCCCTGTTGGTGAGGGTCTTGAATGGTGAATGTTTTTAGTTTCTGAGATGACTGTTTTTCTGGACTGGAATTGAACAGGACATGCAAATAAACTTTAATAATTTTGGTGTAGGATATTCAAGTGGGTAGGAGTTAAACTCTGTATAGGAACTGAGGTAGCTTCAGTGAAGAGGGGCATATTTAGAAATATCTTTCAGGATGGGCTAATCTATGAGAAGCATGACTTTCCAAAATGTTTGTGTTTTGGGGAAGTTACTCTCAACCCTCCCTCGCTAAAGATGATCTTGGTAAACTAATGGACGAGTCAGTAGATAAAAAAAACAACGCCTGTAACATAGTTAATTTTCAATAATTGATCAAATATAAAAAATAATTATGTTACTGGCATCTTTCAGGGTTCAATTGACCACATGAGCTAAAATCGGTAAAATATGTTGCTTGTTTTTCAAGTTATCCAGCTCACAAGGTTTACATATATATAGTGATGGTCATCTTTAATTTTAACATGGTAATCCAATTTTCGATAGCAACCTTACTTATGCATGCAGGCACACACAAAAATTGAAGTTGCTACCTCACTTATTTTTCAAGTTATCTAGCTCACAAGATGAATCTGGATGTCCGGACAGACAAAGGGTATTTCCAAGTCCCCTCTTTGTGTTCCAAACAGGGCAATCAGTTGTCAAGGTACATCACAAGAATATTTCCAGTGAGTTTCATTAAAATCAATCTAGTGGTTATTGAGAGGTTTAGCTAACAAACAAACAAACAAGACCCAACAGTTAAGGCCAAAGCTTTAACCTTCCAGTGGCCTTTGGGTCAAACTGACCTGACATTACAAGGGCTTTTTTTTTTATCTCTCTCTATCATTCTTTCTTGTGAGGGCTTCAGAAAGATGTTGCACAATGTGAAGTGCTTGAAGTATGTGTTATGAATTACTCTCAGCTACTTCCACACCAAATTTTAGGTAATTATCTGTAAAATTGTCTATGTTATAAGCAGTTTTGTGTTTTCTAAGACCAGGTGGTTGTGGTGGCCATCTTGAATTGGGTTAACTGCAACAAAAAAAAAAATCTGTTGTAGATGTACATCTAATGATTACTTTCTAAAAGTTTCATTGAATTTTTTGTGCTGATTTATGAGTTAGTAAAATAACATAGTTGACTCCAAAAGTTAGTACTGGTGAAGCTGGCTGAATTATATCCATTTTTGTGTTTTGAAAGGTCATTTGGTTGTGAAAGACATCTTGAATATGACTGACTCCAAAACAAATTCACTTGTAGATGTTCTTTCAATGATTTCAAGAAGTTTAATTAAAATCCATCCAGTGTTTTATAAAATATTTTGCTAACACCACAAAAAATCACACACAAAGGCAAACACATGCTAGACAATAAAAAGATAAGTTGGCAAACGAACAAGCCAAAAACAACAACAGAAGGAGGATGCTTAATAAATAAATAAATAAGGCAAGCTACACATAGCATATTTTCACATGCACTGTAAGACAATTATGTAAAATTTCACAGTAAAAATAAATATTTTCTTTATATTCAGAAAATTTTAATATTAATATTACTCTAATAATTTACAAATATCAGTATAAAATCAAAATCCTATTTGGGCTTTTTGCACCATGAGTCATTTAAATCCATTAAAAGACTTTTTGAGCGCACTGTGTTTGTGTTTTGTCTAATTTGTGTTTGAGTGCTTGGTCCATTAAGATCTATGAAGCTTAAGTGCCAGATGTTACTTCCAAAGGCATGTTACTATGTATTAACAATGGCAGAAAAATGTCAGCACTGACCCAAGTACAGCTTACATAACAGGGTGTGTGTGGTGTTTGGAGGGAAGGGAAAACAAACTGTGAGCAAAACTGCAGAAGCTTGATGGGTGAGGTAAATGAATGTTAAATTTACCAAAAAGGACAACAAGAATTACAAACATAAAATTCAAAATTTGACCTCACGTCTGTCTTTGTATGAGAGTGCACCAAATTTTTGTTCCTTGTCCCTCAAATAGAGATGTTTTGAGTTTTGTTTTTTTTATTATTCTTGGAAGTCACTGCAAAACATATTTCTTTCTTTCAATATAGAAGAAACTATTTGTCTTAAAACTGAGCTACTATGAAACAAGTCCTAGGTCAAAAAAACAACAGGTGGAATAAATTACATACAAAGGTAGAGAATCAACAACCATGAAGTTATTTTCAAAGATAAAGACAATGCTTTTAAAAATACTACAATAGACTATATGCTTTAAAAGAACAAGAAGGAGCTAAAGAAGCTAATGTACGACTGAATAAATTGTTATCTACTGTACTGAATCAACAAAATGAAGACTTGACAAAAAAAAAAATCAGCCCGGGAACTAAAAGAAGCAGTAAAAAGTTAAAACTTAACAAATCACCAGGAACATATGGGTTTAATGCTGAATAGTAGAGGATCTACTTTAAAGACATTTCTCCTATTCTTTTCAGAGCATTTACCTAGGTTTTCAATGAGGGACAGATCCCACCCTCCTGGAAGGAGAATAATTACTGTTATCCCAAAAGAGGGTAAAGACAAACTGGACTGTTCAAATTATCATCCAATCTGTTTACTAAATCAGGACTATAAGGCTTTTACTTACATATTAGCCAAAAGATTGAAACATATCCTCCCACATATAATAAATCTAGACCAGACAGTATTCATTAAGGAAAGACGGACCAGAGACAATATTAGGTGAAGGTGGAGGTTTATCTGTCTGCCAGTTAACAGGTGACGGGCCAACGAGTGCACTGTCTGCCAAGTTTTGCTCCAGGACAGTGGAGCTTGTACACGGTTTCTATGGGTTTCTTTAACAAGAAAATTCCTTCCTGGCTCATCATCACTTCCAGCCGGATCATACAACAGCTGACTGATAAGGAACAGACCCAGTCGTTGCAGGCTTACGGTGTATGTATGTTTTCTCTCCCTGATTTTATTTGTTTACATTCACATTTTTTACTCAGTAATGGATGGGATTTCAAATGTAACTAAAAAACAATACTTGAAATAAAACATGCTCACATAAAGGTACAGATTTAAAGGTGACCTAATGTGATAGATCTTTGGGCTATACAAAACATGTTCATTACATATAATACACAAAATCATTCTCACATATTGAGATTTTACCTGATCAGTTCTGCCTGTTTTGAGCTCATTTTAGAATGAGTAGTTTTAGGGCCACTATTATGCAAATAAGCTGCTGTTGACCTCACCACCCTGCCCCCCAACTGAGTGTCCCATCTCAAAACATAAAAACTCTGAAGGATTAAACGCTGTGGATCTGATACACATTTATTATAAAATAATAAGAAAATATAAATTTATACTTTTGAATAAAAATAAAATATTATAATAAATATTATATTTATTAATTCACAAATAAATAAATGATTAAATAAATAAATTTAAAAAGGCCAGGATCAGCCCGGCCAGCAGCAGCAGGGTCAGTTTAGTCAGACGCCTCCTCCTCCTCCATCAGCGGGTCTAGACGGCCACCTGGTAAAGATCAGTTTTATTTTTTTCTTACCAACTTTTCTGCTCTTTTATTAACATAGTTCTAATGTTAGTTTAGACAAACCTGCCGTGACTTCAACAGAGAGTTGTTTATGAGACAGGTGATCTGTTCAAACTACAACTTTCTTTGGCAATATCGTGGGGACATTACCATCAAAAATAAAATGAAGCCACGCAGCTCTGTTCTCTGTGACTTGGAGAACATGCATGTTCTACAGGTCCTTCTCTAGAAATTAGCATATTGTTATAAAGTTCATTATTTTCCATAATGTACTGATAAAAATTAAACTGTCATATATTTTAGATTCATTGCACACCAACTGAAATATTTCAGGTCTTTTATTGTTTTAATACTGATGATTTTGGCACACAGCTCATGAAAACCCAAAATTCCTATCTCAAAAAATGAGCATATTTCATCTGACCAATAAAAGAAAAGTGTTAATACCAAAAAAGTCAACCTTCAAATAATTATGTTCAGTTATGCACTCAATACTTGGTCGGGAATCCTTTTGCAGAAATGACTGATTCAGTGCGGTGTGGCATGGAGGCAATCAGCCTGTGGCACTGCTGAGGTGTTATGGAGGCCCAGAATGCTTCGATAGCGGCCTTAAGCTCATCCAGAGTGTTGGGTCTTGCATCTCTCAACTTTCTCTTCACAATATCCCACAGATTCTCTATGGGGTTCAGGTCAGGAGAGTTGGCAGGCCAATTGAGCACAGTAATACCATTGTCAGTAAACCATTTACCAGTGGTTTTGGCACTGTGAGCAGGTGCCAGATCGTGCTGAAAAATTAAACCTTCATCTCCATAAAGCTTTTAAGCAGATGGAAGCATGAAGTGCTCCAAAATCTCCTGATAGGTAGCTGCATTGACCCTGCACTTGATAAAACACAGTGGACCAATACCAGCAGCTGACATGGCACCCCAGACCATCACTGACTGTGGGTACTTGACACTGGACTTCTGGCATTTTGGCATTTCCTTCTCCCCAGTCTTCCTCCAGACTCTGGCACCATGATTTCCGAATAACATGCAAAATTTGCTTTCATCCGAAAAAAGTACTTTGGACCACTGAGCAACAGTTCAGTGCTGCTTCTCTGTAGCCCAGGTCAGGCGCTTCTGCCGCTGTTTCTGGTTCAAAAGTGGTTTGACATGGGGAATGCGGCACCTGTAACCCATTTCCTGCACACGCCTGTGCACTGTGGCTCAGTCCACTGCTTCCGCAGGTCCCCCAAGGTCTGGAATCGGCCCTTCTCCACAATCTTCCTCAGGGTCCTGTCACCTCTTCTCGTTGTGCAGCGTTTTCTGCCACACTTTTTCCTTCCCACAGACTTCCCACTGAGGTGCCTTGATACAGCACTCTGGGAACAGCCNGTCAGTGCTGCGCTCACCTGCAGTGCGCCTCCTGGTCGGACGGCGTCCGTCAGGGCGAGGGCCAGTCGCTGCTCTATGTGGACAAAGCCATCGATTCAGGAAGCACTCAGGTGAGTTTCTGACACACGAGACGGTGGAAATCTGCTGCCTGAGCATCAGAGGTTTACTGATCCAACTACAGGCTTCAGTTAGCAGGTTAAAGGTCAAAGGTCATGGCAGCTGAAAACCTCTTGTCTACAAACAACATGGCAGCCTGACTTAGGTGTGTAAAGTGTTCTGGAACAAAGGACAGATGTTTACCCAGAATGCACTGCAGCAAACGGCTCATCTCAGCTGTCAGCACGGCGGTGGGGGACTGATGGTTTGGGCTTGTTCTGTAGCCACAGGATCCAAGGGTTTTTTGTTTCTCTCACATGAATATTTTAGCTTAATTATCAGATGACTTGTTTATTATAGACCTTTTACATCCTGTCTAAGCCCCGCCCTCTCTTACACCTGTGCAGGTGTGTGCGTTCTGCCAGCGGCTTGGTGCATCGCTGCGTTGCCAGGAGACAGACTGTAGGCGGCGCTACCACTTCCCCTGTGCTGCTGCAGCTGGCGCTCACCAGGACTGGAGCCAGAGACTCACGCTGTGCACGAGACACGCCCACACAGGTACAGGTGTTTGTAGCCACGCCCTGCTGTGATGTCATCATGAACAGCATGTGGACTAGATTTTGTTTCTTGTTTGTGCAGACTCATTGCAGTGTGTGTCGTGTTCAGAAGGGGCTAGTCCTGGTGGCCTGCTGATGTGCTGTTGCTGTGGTAACGGTTACCATGGCAGCTGCCTGGACCCCCCTCTAAGCCCCTCCCCTCTGCGTAGGGCAGGGTGGCAGTGTCCTGAGTGTCGGGTGTGTCGCAGCTGCAGGTAACACACAGTTTCTGTTGTTTTGGCCCGGTGGGGGTCACAGGTCCTCCTTCTGCCTACTTCCTGTTTGTCAGTACAAACATTTGTAGCCTTTTTCTTTTTAGGCAGCTCTTTAATGGAGTCAGGTGAATGCATGACTGTAGTTTCCTCTTTGCAGTCTTTTCAAAATAAAATTTGATGGCAGAAACAGACACTGGTGTTTAAAAAGATGAATTTAAATGTAGCAGTAATTAATGTTCACTGCTCATCCCTGTAGGCAGCACCTGACGTGACGTACCGCAGTCTGGTCCCAGTGTTTGTTGGAGCCTACAGAACTGAACCGGGATCTGTTTGTGTTTCAGGTTACGAGGAGACGAAGCGTTGCTGCTGGTGTGTGAGCGCTGTGATAAAGCTTACCACACACACTGCCTCACACCTCCGGTGGATCACACACTGAGCCCTGGCTGGATTTGCAAGGTGAGACACGCCACTACACAAACACAACAGGTGTGTGTCTGTTATGAACTCATGAACCTTCTCTGTTCTCCAGAACTGCAGAGTCTGTCGCCGCTGTGGTGTGACGTCATCAGGCCAGTGGGCCAATCACCCGTCTCTGTGTGAGTCATGTGACTCAGCCCTGCCCTGCCTTCTGTGTGGTCACGCCCCCGACCTTTCTAAACCACAGGAGCTTCTGATGTGCACCTGCTGCTACAGGTACACGGGGTTCATCCATCTAGGCCCGTTTAGGTCTTTGTTGTTGAGCAGACACTCATGGTTTAAAAGTCATAATATATGTTTTTAATTGGTTGTCTTCCTGTCTGCACACAAACACAATAAAAACCTGAAAACTTTGTGTTTTCTGTTATAGGTCAGTCCATGCAGAATGCTTAGACCGGGTCGGAGAAGTCAGGACGGGATCTGAAGGTTACTTCTGCTCCTCCTGCAGGCCTCAGGAGGCAGAACTTAACTCCCTACTCATCTATCACATCTCAGTACCACCCACTAACATTTCACCGTCACAAGTTCCAACTCACACTGAGGCTTCACACATCAGTGCTTCTGCTCACAGTCCAGTCCAGAGTCAGACAGATCCTTCAGAGCTTCACAGTCCTAAACCCTCTCCTGCAGAACATCAAAGAAGTCCCCAATGTGAAGAGAAGCAGTACAGCCCTGGACCATCAGTTGAAGACCTCCAAATCAGTCCTAGACAATCTACCACTGTCCTGAATGTCAGCCCTACACTCCTGCTGAAAGGCTTGGAAAGTAGTTCTGCACCATCTTCTCTAGAGCTTCAAAGAAGTCCAGCACCGTCTTCAAAAGACAGTAATCAGTGTTGCTCACTGTCTCCTAATGAGACCTATCAAAGACCTGCACATTCTACAGAGGAGCAGCATCAAAGTCCTGCTCCTTCTACAGAGGAGCAGCATCAAAGTTCTTCTCCTTCTACAGAGGAGCAGCATCAAAGTTCTGCTCCTTCTACAGAGGAGCAGCATCAAAGTTCTGCTCCTTCTACAGAGGAGCAGCATCAACGTCCTGCTCCTTCTACAGAGGAGCAGCATCAACGTCCTGCTCCTTCTACAGAGGA
>NC_051445.1:26712160-26728890 GCF_001649575.2 Kryptolebias marmoratus
AGACTTCCCACTGAGGTGCCTTGATACAGCACTCTGGGAACAGCCTATTCGTTCAGAAATTTCTTTCTGTGTCTTACCCTCTTGCTTGAGGGTGTCAATGATGGCCTTCTGGACAGCAGTCAGGTCGGCAGTCTTACCCATGATTGCGGTTTTGAGTAATGAACCAGGCTGGGAGTTTTTAAAAGCCTCAGGAATCTTTTGCAGGTGTTTAGAGTTACTTCGTTGATTCAGATGATTAGGTTAATTGCTCGTTCAGAGAACCTTTTCATGAAAATTTTTTGAGATAGGAGTTTTGGGTTTTCATGGGCTGTATGCCAGAATCATCAGTATTAAAACAATAAAAGACCTGAAATATTTCAGTTGGTGTGCAATGAATCTAAAATATATGACAGTTTAATTTTTATCATTATATTATGGAAAAAAATGAATTTTATCACAATATGCTAATTTTTAGAGAAGGACCTGTATATTGTAGCCGACAAAAGAACATTTACCTAACCAGCAGACATTGTTCAGTGGTAAAACCAGCAGAACTAACATGACTTCTAGAATTCTAGAATCCTTCTAGAATTGCACCGCTCAAGGTGGCTGCATGTTGGAGTAGCTCTGTTCCATTCATTCTGAGATATTGCTTTTGAAAATGTTATTCCTCTTTTGTTCTGGATGTAAATCAGGTTTTTTTTTTTTATCATTATTTCCTTTGTTATCGGATGCTGTGCAACTGGAAGGATTTTTACTAAAGCCTTTTTACTTTTGGACATTTTGTTATGATGCGTAACCATGACAACAAGTGTTAAATGTGAAGAACCCTGAAGTCCAATCATGGCCAAAACCAAGCAGACCGCCCTTATATCGACCGGAGGTAAAGCTCCCAGGAAGCAGCTCACCACCAAAGCCACCCGCCAGCGCGCCCGAGCCACCGGTGGAGTGAAGAAGCTTCAGCGCTACAGGTCCAGTACCGTGGCTCTCAGGGAGATCCACCACCACCAGAAATCCACCGAGCTGCTCATCCAGAAGCTGCCCTTCTAGCACCTGGTCCAGGAGATTGCCCAGGACTTCAAGACCGACCTGCGCTTCCAGAGTTCAGCCATAATGGCTCCACAGGAGGTTTACCTGGTGGGGCTCTTTGAGGACACCAGGACCGAGGACAAATCGGGACAGACTGCAACAAGAGACCCTTCCTGCCCACAGCCTTCAACTCTTTTATAAAACCAGGATTATGAGCTACAACAACATTTAATTTCCCTTTGGGATTAATAAAGTATTTTTTAATTGATTTGAATTTGAATGACAGTCTTCTTGTAATGAAGTAGGTGCAGCTCCACTTGGGTTGCTAGGTAACGGGGATTGTGACGCAACAATCCCAAGGTTTTTGAAACAGGTCATTTTGCAGACAAGAGAAAACATTTACTTATTGTCAAAAAACAGCTGGGTGTTTTTTGGGTTTTTTTGCACTTTCTAGAAGCAGTAGATACCCAAATGGAAGTACAAAACTATGCAAAAAGTGAATTTTGCATGATAGGGCCCCGTTAAATAATTACTTAAAAAGTACAGAGTACACAAAAATCATATTCAATTACAGTACTGTGAGTAAATGTAATTCATTACGTTCAACCTCTGTACCTTATGTATCATACCCTGGATAAACGGGAACCAGAGACTGTCTGCTAAGAAAAATAACTGTTACCGTATTTTCTGCACCATAAGGCACACTGGATTATAAGGTGCAGTCTCAATTATGTCGTCCATTTCTGTACTTAACCCATACGTAAGGCGCACCGGAGTATAAGGCGCATGCTAAAACATACGGTCTACAAAAAAAAAAAAGATCACAGAAGCAAAACGGTAAGTTTGGTTAAACTTTATTCTACTATGTAACAATTATTTTACATATTATTTTTTATCATTCTTCTTCCACAAATCCATCAAAGTCCTCAACTTCTGTCTGAATGGAACAGCTGGGTAATTTTGCCATCAAACATACTCTCATCCCTCTCATCATTGTCGGAGTCAGTCTCGTTGCCAGGGGGCTGTTCAGCAAGGATGCCGGCTTTCGCGAAAGTTTGGACAACAGTTAAAGCAGATACCTTAGCCCAGGCATCCACAATCCATTCACATATGATGGCGTAACTCACCCGGCGATGCCCTCTGTCTGAGTAAACGTGTGTTCGCCGTTTGTCATCCATCGCTCCCATGCCACTCGCAACTTCACTTTGAGTACGCTGTTTACACCAACGTCCAGTGGTTTGAGTTCTTTTTTAATCCTCCCGGAATGTGGGCAAGCTCCGAATTGTATTATATTACATAATGTTTTATGAGTGGTTTATCAGTGCCAGAGTACGTACTCTATGTATTACATAATGTTCTCTGATTGGTTTATTGCTGCCAGCATACGTATTACATAATGTTCTCTGATTGGTTTATTGCTGCCAGCGTACATACCGGTACTGTACACATTATCGTATGTTCCTGTGTAAGGGACAGATTTTGGAATTCAGTGCACACATAAGGCGCCCCACCGATTTTTGAGAAAATTTAAGGCTTTTAGGTGCGCCTCGTAGACCAGAAAATATGGTATTTGCAATTCAGGTAAACTACTTGCCATTCATTGATTTTCAGACGGTAAACTAAATACAAGCAATATACAATGAAGCTATTTTTCTTAGAAAAAGCTCAACAAGTCAATCAGTGCACCAAAAAGAAACAAACTACTGTGTGTGGGGCATTGTTCTATCCAGCTGCAGCATGAGTGCCCTGTTTCTTCTCTGCTCTCTTCTCATCAGCTTCCATCTTCTTAATTTCAAATTCAATCCTTTTTTTCCAATTCCATTCTATTTCTCTCCATTTCGTTCTCCCATTCAGACTGCTCCCTGTCATAATCATGGTTGTCCTCATGTGCAAAGAAACAGTCCATACTCTTGTTGATTGCCTCCTTTACCTGAGTTTTCCGCCCCTTCCTTCTTCGATGTGCTGAAAAAAAAATAATAATAATAAGGGCATGTGATGCGGTCAGCATCACTCTTTTAGTTGTGTTTGAGGCAATTACAGTACTTCCTTTGAAGGTAGTCCAATCTGTCTTTGCATTTCGTCCACTCTCCGAAATCACGGACATACGAGCAATGGGCGACAAGGTCATTGTAAATATTTTCCTAGATGGTGTGGTTGTGCACTATTTGTTCAAATTGCCTTTGGTACCTTGGTTCACTCCGAATTTCAATTATTTTAAGGGTTTCTTCTCACGTCTAGTGCCTATATTTCTTCTTAGTGCCCACCATCTTTTTTTTTTTTTTTCCTGCTTCTGGTGGAAGGCGGACGTGTTTCTTTTCTCTCTGTCTCCTCGTGCCCCCCCCCCATGCCTTTCCTTTTTCGAAGCCTCTTTTTACATATTTTCCAAAAAATTTAAGGAATATGGATCTGATCAGCTGGTTTCTCAACGCAATTGATACAATTTCCTCGACTGGGTGAAGGAGAGTCCAGTCTCAGGATATGNTCATCGTCTCCGAAAGACGTCCATCAGAGTCCAGCATCGTCTCCTAAAGACGTCCATCAGAGTCCGGCATCATCTCCAAAAAAAGTCCATCAGAATCCGGCATCGTCTCCGAAAGAAGACTGGCAGAGTCCGGCATCGTCTTCAAAAGACACCTCTGTCGATTCAACAGTTTGTCAGGGCCAAGAAGTTCCCACATTATTTCCAGAGGTGACCCATACGTTCCAAGCCCCATCATCAGAGGAAACCCATCAAAGTCTTGATGCATCTCTCAGCCAACTCCAAGAAGTTCCTGCACCATTTTCAGCAGAGAACTATCAAAGTCTGCCACAGTCTCCAAATCAAAATCAGGCATCAAGTCTTACACCTTCTGTAGTAGAGACTTATCAAAGTTCTTCATTTCTCTCAACAAAGTCTCAAAAATCTCTAACATCCCCTTCAAATCCTCATCAGTCTTCTGAGATTTTTTCTGGTGACAGGTGTCAGAGTCCAGAACCATGTCTAGAACACATCCACCAAACTCCAGAGCTACGTCCAGAACACACCCATCAAAGTCTTGCAATGTCTCCAGAGCAGACCTATTTAAATCCTGGACCGTCTCTAGAGGACACTCTCCAAAGTTGTGCCCAAACTGGACCATCTCCAACAGAGACTCTTCAAAGCACTGCACTGTCCCCGGAGAAGACTTGCCCTAGTCCTGTACCATCTCTTGAGGTAATTTCTCCAGGTCCTGGACCATATCACGAAGAGCTTCAAAAGAGCCATGCAGAAGTCCCTCAAAGTTCTCTTTCACCTCCCACAACTCTCCAACAAGATCCTGGTCCATCGTCCGAATGGACTAAATCCACTCCTGATCTATCCTCCACAAACCCTCAAAACATCCCACCACTGATTGTCAATGAGATCCATCCAAGTCCATTGGTTTCTCTTTCTGAACAACCAGAATTCCAAGAAGGTACTGACCATCCTAGCCCTTCCCCTGCAGAGCTCCAGGAGGGATCCTCGCTGCCTCACCCGGGTCAGACAGAATTTGGATCAGATTGTTCGCTGCAGGAACTTCCCTCATCAACTCATCCTGATTCTTTAGAGGACCAAAAAAGAAACCCCCTATCTCACCTTAGTCCAGAAAGTTCTACACAGAGTCACCCTGGTCCAACAGAACCCAGATTAGATCAGAAGGCCTCTCCTTGTCCTCAGCAGGATCAAAATCCTTCCAGGATTCCTGCGCAAAACCAGCCAAGTTTTTGTCAGCACATTTTCACCTCCACTAGTCCTGCACAGAACCTTTCAGAAGATCAACAGAGTCCAGTGCAGACTGCACACATCCCTCCTCCACAGAGACTGACTCAGCTGGGTCTTAGTCCTACCAGGGTTCAACAAGATCCTGCAAAGTCTGAGAACAGTCCTGAACACAAGACTTGGCTCAGCAGCTCATGTAGTCCCACATCACCTCCACAGAAGACTATTGGATTAGACCATGCACATGATATCTCTGCTCTGGACCAAGACCTCACACAAGCCTACAATAAGTCCAGCTCAGCTCCATGTAGCCCAAACCCTCTCCTATCCAGACCCAGATTTTGCAGCCTGTCCCAAATTGGCAGCCCACTACAGCTGCAGTCTGACCAGGCTGTCACGCCTTCAGAATCCACCACAGAACCAAGTCCTCAATCTGATGGACAGATGCTGGAAAGTGGCTCTGACCACCCCATAACCCGAACCCGGACACCAGAAAGCCTTGATCACAGTAGCCTAACTGTCTCACTTTGTGTGCAGGACACAAAGGTGAATCAGAGTCTTTGTGGAGGTCCATCACTGTGCCCAGAAACCTTTGCAGCAGCAGGTGATGGTTCCACACAACCTGCCTTTGGTCTTAGCCCCATTCCAATTGAGCCTAGCACCCCAGCACAGTCAGCTAGTCCTGGAACAGTAACAAAACCAGAACCTTCTTCCTGCCAGGATGAGAAGATGGAGGTCCATCCTGACAGTGAGGTCCACATAGAGGCCATCAGTGGTTCTGGCCTTAGTTTGTCACAGATGAGTCCTACACATGTCCAGAGTGTCTGTAGTCCCCTTTCCAATCCCTCACATGGTTCTCTGACTCATACTGGTCCTGCTGATTCCTTTGGTATTCACAATCAGAGCCAAATCCCCTCAAATGGTGACGACCAGCTGAGTCCTTGCTTTGCGAGTCCACTGAGGTCTAGTCATGCTGGTCAAGCTAGTCCTGCTCAGACTCCTTGCACTTCCACTCAAGTTAGCCCACCTCACAGTCCGGCTCAGGCTGGGGAAACCCAGAACAGACCCAGTCTACCCACTCAGAACACTGGAACCAATACTGGCCTTACTGGAGCACAACTGAGTCCTGCTTTAGACTCAGTTGTGCTCCTGGTAGCCAGCTCCATTACCCAGAGCACTGTTAGTCCTTTCAGACCTGCAGAACCTGATACTCTATCTGCTGTTGGCCCCAACCCGGCTGGTCCTGAATCAGACTTGTCACTGAGCCCCTCACACAGAAGACCAGAAACCTCTGCTCAGACTAGTCCATGCAGTGTCAGTCTGGTCCCATCCTGTCCCACTCAGGATGATGCTCCGAAGCCTAGATCTACTCTCACTAGTGACTCACCTGCCAGTCCATTAAGCTCCGCCTGCACACAGGTTAGCCCTCCTCAAACAGTCTGTACATCAAGCCCTGTTAGTGGTCCTGGTCCTGGTCCTGTTAGTCCCGTGCAGCTACAGTCTAGTCCTGATTCTGTTACTCTTGAACAGCCAGTGTCTAAGCTTGATCCTCGACCTGTCAGTCCAGTGCAGCAAAGGTCTAGTTCTGGTCCCGTTAGTCCAGTACAGCAAGAGACTGGTCTGGATCCTGGTCCTGTTAGTCCAGTACAGCAAGAGACTGGTCTGGATCCTGGTCCTGTCAGTCCAGTGCAGCAAAGGTCTAGTTCTGGTCCCGTTAGTCCAGTACAGCAAGAGACTGGTCTGGATCCTGGTCCTGTTAGTCCAGTACAGCAAGAGACTGGTCTGGATCCTGGTCCTGTTAGTCCAGTACAGCAAAAGCCCAGTCCTGACACTGTTGATCCCACTCAACCTGAAATTAGTCTTGATTTTGATCTTGGTCTTGTGAGTCAACCAAAAATTGTTCTTAGTCTAGATCCTTGTCCCGTTAGTCCCATACAGTCAGATCCTGGTTCTGGTCCAGATCCTGATTGTGCTAGCTTCACACCTAGGGAAGATAGTCCTGAAGGGAATCTTGTTAGCCCTGTTCCCGACACCCTTAAAGAGGCTGAAACCAGTTCTAGTCCCTATCCCACAAGCCCTGCACAGCCAGATTCTGGACTTGGTCCGACAGAGGTCGAGGTGGAGATTGGACATGCTGGAGGTGAGTTTGATGGAGACTTCAGAACTGGTTGTAGGATCAGAGTTTTACAGTTTTACAAACCCTTATTGTTCCTGCAGACGTCAGCCCATCAGATGAACTGAAGAAGAGCAAAAAGAAGGAGGAGGAGGAGGAAAGGGGTGGACCTCTTCCTCCTCCGGAAGCACCAGAGAGTCCAGGTGGTGAAGAGGAACCAGTTCATCAAGCTGAGGCTAAAGGAGACCAGCTCAGCACGGTTCCAGTCTGTTCTCCTTCAGGTGAGCAGCAGCGACTTTTACCTGACAGGAAACACCAGGTGTGTCTCAGGTCATGAATGTAGGTGTGGCCTAACAAGTAAACCACTGTCGTCCATGGCAACTAAAGATCATCAGCCAAACAAGTTTGTTTAATGTCTGAGACATCATTCAACTCAAATGAAATGAACCTGAGACAGGTTGTCTACACTGGTTTAGACAGGTTTGGGTTGGTTCAAACTAGTTCCACATCGGTTCTTATTGGTTCGTTTTACATTAGTTCTNTATATATATATATATATATATATATATATATATATATATATATGTGTAGATGTGCATTGCTCTATATTATAGGTGCATAGTGTTTTATTTTATTTTTTCATCTCAACCTTTCCTGTATTGAGCTACAGTAACCTGCAAATTTCCCCATTGTGGGATCAATAAAGGTTATCTTATCTTATTTTATTAAAACTACATAAACACAAAGCCACAGAGGACTTTATCAATACCTTGTACATCATTGGCTTACATCCTCAAATCACTCAACCCAGTTGGATTATGGTCCACTGTGCACCGTTACTTGATAATATCTTCTGAAATCATATGCATAGCAGTGTAGAACGTGGATTATTGGTCTATTGGCAAAATTGGCAGTAAATATATAAATAAAATGATTTTAATAAGTCATATGAGGAATTTTTTGAGAATATTTAAGATGCTCTATGATGAAAATTGTCCAGTAAAACAACATAGTAAAAAGACAAAAGTATGAAAATAATCCATGGAGATCAAGGCAATTGAAGAAGAAAAGGTTTTTTTTTCATTTTTTAAATTTATTAACAACTTGCATAATACAAAAACTATCATAGAGGATACATGTTAACATTCAAAATAAAAAGACAAATGTGATACATGTAACAACATGGTATAAAAAGAGTCTCATACCAAATATGGTATGGGACTGGCATATGGTCCGTCCCGCCCCTTTCTGTTTGCTGCAGCAAGCTGCAACTCTTCTTCTTCTGTCTTTCTTGTTCAAATATACAAGAATTGTGAAATGTATGCAGTTGCCCACTTCCCTCCCCCTTCTCCTTCTCTACAATGTTGTTACATGTATCGCATTTGTCTTTTTATTTTGGGTGTTAATATGCATCCTCTCGAACAGTTTTTGTATATTGCCAGTTGTTAATAAAGTTTAAAAAACTTTTTTGGCGGGTTAGCAAGAGGTGTATATATATATGGAAGGTCGGCTTTTATTTTGTTACTCCACCTCTGCTTTTTGGCAAGAACTTTGAATATTAGCTAAACATATAGGTTTTAGCTAAATATTTAACTTTGAAGTTCAATACTTAGGTCAGAGCTAAATGTTTAAATTTCAAGTTCAATATTTAGGTTGGAGCTAAATATTTAGTTAGCAAATAAATATTTATTTCGGAAATTAAATGTTTAGCTTGGAAAATAAATATTTAGGTAAGAGCTAAATATTTAGTTAGCAAATAAATGATTTAATTTAAACCTAAATATTGAACTTGCAAGTTAAGTATTTAGTTTGTAAACTAAATATTTAGCTTGTAAATTAAATATTTAGTTTGGAACTTTAAAATTTATAAATGTCATAGTTCCATAGAGTAATAAAACCAAAATATTGCTATTATTTTTTGACTGTGTAACTTTACAAATGGCACCTTATATATATGAGGGTAAGAACATAGTTATTCTTATTTTTTATGATATATTGTTTATTGATTTGTCTTTCTTGTATAGAAATATACCACACAAATAATAAGCTAATAAACATACAACACAGAAAAATATGGGGTTAGAAAAAGATATATATTACCTATAGATAATGGGTAGGATTAAATAGGTTTTCAATTCATCTGACTCCCTTTCAAGCAGATGAAACATGCCAAGCCGAATAATAATTTTTTTTCCGCTCTGTCTTTCTGCCTTTGGTGTATTTTCTACTTTGCATTGCTTTAATTGTTTATTTTTTCCCTCCTTGTTTTAAATAAGTATTTGTTTTCATTTGGTTGAAAGAAACTTTATGAATCAAATAGTCAATAAAACATCTGCAATTAGCAGAATGATTCTAAAACAAGAGAAAAGCTCTGTGTTGTAGAAGTGTAATTCTTGCGAGAGGTCCCAGATTCAATTCCTGGATGAGCATGGTGGGTTTTTTTTCTTAAAAGTTTCTCAAAGCAATAAAAAAAAACAAGGTTAAAAGTGCTCTAAAGAAAGCAAAGTAAGACATTTCAAATGAGAATAGGGGTCTTTCTCCATAATATTTAAAGTTACAGAATATCCTTATGTTTGGTGTAGCTAAACAGTGTTGAGCTTCTGAACATCGAATATTCATGTCAGATACAATGTAATGTAAATGGGCATTTAGGACAGTTGTGACATCTTAGGCTTGTTCATTTAGGATTCAACTAAATGTAAATGAGAAAACTGTGTAACAATACAGTCTGAATATCGCAAGACCTGTTCTTTGAAAGTTGCGTCTTTGCAATCTTTAAAAAACGTACGACTTTCAAAGATGTTACGTTTCTTTTGCATGCATAGTGTTGAGGTAAGGATTTTCACCTGCAATTCTCCTCCTTCACCTCACCCGAGTTGGTTGATGGAAAGAGACCGGAAGGAGACAATACCTTAAATTTAAATATTTATTTTACCAAAAGCAGAGAGAAAACAGGTCATTACAAAGATAAAACCAAATGCATTTGGGAGACAATCCTCAAATAAAATGTGGGAAAACANATTCAGACCAATTCAATCAGGTTCAGACAGGTTCAGAGTGATTTGGACTGGTTCAGCCTCAGATTCTGCAGGGTTCTGATTAACTGGTTCTGCTTTGTCTTTGTAGGAGTCCAGCAGCCTGTTGCTGCCCCCCACCCCTCACCCACCTTCCCCACCCTCCAGCCCTCCTGTTCTTCACCTCACCTTCCTCCTTCACCACCACCTCCTCCTCAAGCCAGCTTTCCAGAGACCCCTAACTCTTCCTCATCTCACAAGACTGCCTTACCCCCCTACTCCCCTCAGGCCACACCCCCTGCAGAAGGCCACCCCCAGGAAGGAGAGGAGGCAGGGCTGGAGGACAGCCAATCGCAGAGCCTGATTGAATCTATTGCCTTGCCCAAAGAACCCACCAAAGATGAGCTTCGATCACACGTTCAGCCTTCAGAGAAGCAGGAAGAGGTTGTTGAGCAACAGCCAATGACAGAGAAGCAGGAAGTAGAGGAGGATAACCAATCCGATGCAGAGGAAGAGTCTCCTGTGAGCCCTGTTCTGGACCTGGACCCTTCTTTGGATGGCGAGGTGATGGAGCTGATGACCTTTGCTTCTGCCCCGTCCCTGCTGGATCTGTCCTCCTCTAGCCCGCCTCCCTCTTCTCGCAGAGGGAAAGGGCGGAGCTTCAGGTTTCCTCCCTGCTCCTCCCGCCCCTCAGATGATCTCTCCATCCGCCTAAGGCAGTCTCCATTTTCCACAGAGGCCTCCCCTGAAACCTCCCCTGCCAGAACTCCCATCACACCACCACCTCTCACACCACCTTCCCCTCCCACAGCCAGAGAGTCTCCGCCTCTGTCCCAGGTAAGACTTACAAGACAATGGTGATGTTTACCGGTGGGGTGTCCTCCTGCTGACCTCCTGTCCTGTTTTCAGGCTCCACCTGCTACTGTGTTCCCCCTCACCCTGAAGATCGGCATGGGGAAACCGGCCATCTCCAAAAGAAAGTTCTCCCCCGGCAGAGCGCGAGTCAGACAGGTAGGTTGGTTCTACTGGTCCAATCAGGACCCAGCTGTCAATCACCTACTCTGCATCAAGCCGTCAGCATGTTTCCACACACACACACACACGTGGCTGCAGCATGTTGTTCAGGCATGGAGCGTGTGCTGAGTTGCACGTGGTTGCTACGGTAACATTGCTCATTCACACAGTTCAGTTAAATCACCTAATTTCGTATTTTTTTGTTTGGCATTTTTTGTTATGTGGCTGTTGCATTTATGTTGCTGCGTTTTGTTTCCTCCTCTGTCTTCTAATCTTCCTCCTTCCCTCTGTTCTTTGACCTGCACCTCCTCCTCCTCCCTCTGCATGACTCAGGGTTCGTGGTGGAGCAGTCGCAGGGCGTTGAGCCCTCCCTCGTCCTCCCAGGATTCCATGGGGGAGGGAGGTTGGGACAGCCCTAAGCCCCGTCCACCAGACTCCCCCTTTTGGAGCATGAAAGTGGTAAACAAGCGCACTCTGACTTTGACAGGCTGTAACTAACTGTGATGGTGTGGAAAACGAGCGCACCCTGATAGGCATTCCGTAAACGAGCAGACCCTAACTGGTTAAGGAGATCTCTGAACATGAGCTCTCCAGAGTTGGTGATGGACTCATGACGTCGCGTTTATCATCTCTGCTCTCGTACCGTAAAAGTTCCGTTGTTTTCTGGAACCCTGCTGTTTGCTCCTTCAGCTGCCATCTCGTAGCGCAGTGCCAGTGTGGACTTTATGAGACAAGGCAGCCATCAGAGTCAGACTTCTTCTAGGAATGGTCAGACACTGAAGGAGCGCACCACCAAACTAAAAAAGTTTATACAATTTTGGACGTCTCAATCACTGCTGCCGTCATTACATCATCAGTGTCTCCATGGTAACAGCTGTGTGACATCACCATCTGAGACCTGCTCTTGTCTTTCCTATTCTTTGTTCCTCCTGCTCCTCCTCCTCTTCTTAATCCTCTTTCTTCTGTTCAGGGTCGTGGCTCAGGGTTTCCAGGCAGGAGGAGGTCCAGAGGAGGAGGTGTTGGAGGAGGAAGAGGAGGGAGAGGAAGGAGCCGCCAAAAGACTCAGGACAGTCTGCCTGTGGTACCCGGAGTAAGAACACACTCACACAGGTATCACCATGGTAACCGTTGTGAGTGGATCTGTAAGGTGTGTGTGTGTGTGTCAGGGCGCGTACGTGGAGGTGTTCCCTTCGAAGGAGGAGGAGGAGAACTCGATGCACAACACCGTGGTGATGTTCTCCACTTCGGACCACTTCACCCTCAAACAGGTAACCTCACCTGTGCACCTGTAACTCAGGACAGAAGTGAAACACGCCTGTTGTTCTGCAGTCTGTGCACTCACCGTGTGTGTGTGTGTGTGTGTGTGGGGACAGGACATGTGCGTGGTGTGCGGCAGCTTCGGTCAGGGAGCAGAAGGTCGACTCTTGGCCTGTTCTCAGTGTGGACAGTGTTACCATCCCTACTGTGTCAACGTCAAGGTAGTCATCTTGTACTCTGATTCTTTGCTCTGTAATCAGATTACTCATCCTGTAATCAGATTACTTCACCCTCACTCTGGGTGAAGTAATCACTGTTCCCCTTATTGTAATCTGGTAACTGTAAACAGCAGTTGGCCCCCCTGATATGGTCTGAAGCCTAAATGTAATCTCTGTGATGCAGGTCACGCGGGTTGTCCTGACCAAAGGCTGGCGCTGTCTGGAGTGCACGGTGTGCGAGGCATGTGGTGATGCCAGTGACCCCGGCCGCCTGTTGCTGTGTGACGACTGTGACATCAGTTACCACACCTACTGTTTAGACCCGCCCCTCCACACGGTGCCCAAAGGAGCCTGGAAATGCCAGTGGTGGGTGGAGCTGTCCATCAGACGCTCACCTGTCAGAGTATAGTGTTTCTGATGACGTGCCATCTCCCTGCAGGTGTGTGTGGTGCGTGCAGTGTGGCTCCACCTCCCCCGGGCTGCGCTGCGAGTGGCAGAATAACTACAGTCTGTGCGGCCCGTGCTGCAGCCTCAGCCAGTGTCCCGTCTGTCTGCGGCGCTACACTCAGGAAGAGCTCATCCTGCAGTGCCAGCAGTGCGACAGGTAACGCTCACATCACACACAGCTGCTCCGGTCCGGTGCGGTCCGGTGCGGTCCGGTGCAGTCCGGTCGTCAACATGTCTGTCTGCAGGTGGGTTCATGCCGTGTGCCAGGGTCTAACCTCAGAGCAGGAGGTGGAGCTCGCTGCCGACGAAGGCTTCGACTGCTCTCTGTGCCGAACCCAAGGCCGCTCCTCTTACGGTTTGTGCCGCTCTGATGATGAAACTTCAAGCTTTTCTTGGGAAGCACGGACTTTGATGTGTGTGTGTGTGTTTCAGTGAGGTCAGAGGGTCAGGTTCCCTACATGGCTCAGATCATGTCCAGGAACAGAGAACCGGGTCAGTATTCTCGGCTTTGTTTACAATCTGATCCGGACTCAGAGCTTCATCATGTGACCGTTTGTTTACAGACTCAAGGACCTTCACTCAGGATGGAGTCTGCCTCACTGAGTCCGGTCTGACCCACCTGCAGGCTCTGGTCGAGCCTCTGACATCACCGCGCAGGTACCGCAGGTAAGCTCCACCCACTTTCTGTCAATGTGAGAGTATCAGGTGAGTCAGACTGACGAGCTGTTTCCTGTCTGCAGGTGTAAACCCAAACTGAAGCTGAGGATCATCAACCAGAACAGCGTGTCCGTCCTGCAGACTCTGCCGGACCCAGAGACGCCCACCGAGCTGGACCAGAACCGAGGTTGGTCCCTGTTGGTCCACCACATCGTCCTTAGACTGAAGGAGTTAAATCCTGATCCCAAGAACAAGTTTGTAAACGGTGACACCACTTCCTGTTCTTCAGGTGACCTGGACTGTGACATGAAATCTGACTCCAGCCCAGAGAGAGACTCCACCCACCTCGATGACATCACTAAAGACGCTGAGGTTACTGACTGCAACAAGAAGAGGAAGAGGAAACCCTACCGGCCAGGTGAGGAAGAGGGAGGGCCAGTCAGTCGATCACAGTGGAGCACCACCTCCTGCCTCCCCCTCACCATTTGCTGTCTCCCTCCCGCTCCTCCTCAGGTATTGGGGGCTTCATGGTGCGGCAGCGGGGCGGAAAGGCCGGTCTAAGCAGGAAGGACTCCACAGAGATGCGAGATCCAGGTAAGTCACCTGTGGCCACGCCCCCTTTATCATAAACACACGTTTGTGGAGAGAAAACCTGTCAAATGTTAACTCCACACCTGTCAGGTGTGCTGGATGCTGTCGTTTCTATGGAGACTGTGTCTGCAGCAGACCAGGTGATTGAGAAGGTGAAGAAGAGGTACAGGAAGAAGAAGACAAAGCTGGAGGAGGCATTCCCATCGTACCTGCAGGTAACACACACACACACACACACACACACACACACACACACACTACGATGCCGATGATGTCCTGAGCTCTGATTGGCTGTCTCCTCCCAGGAGGCCTTCTTTGGTCGAGATCTCCTGGACCGCAGCCGTCAGGTGGATGGAAAGGCAGGGCCAGGGACGCCAGGCAACCACCAGTCAGCATCGGGTGACATAAAAGGTCCCACCCACAAACCACACAGCCCCTCCCCCTCTCAGCAGCTTGTGGGCGCCATGGCAACAAACAGGAAGCAGGGAGTGCTGCGTGAGTTTCTTATTGGTCGTTTTTATCATCATTTCTTCATCTCATGTTGGTTTGATTCAGCCTGAACGTTGGGTTCTGCTGGGTTCTCTGGGTTCTCTGGGTAAAATGACCAGCTGACCCATGTCATCCAGATGAGTCCAGAACTGTTCTGAGATCAGTTTCAGGCTGAATCTGATGGAGAACATCTCACATGTTCATGTGTGTGTGTTGTCATGGTGTGTGTGCTGTCATGGTGTGTGTTACCATCCAGTGATGTCGGAGGAGACTCTGGTGGATCTGTCTGACGTTCTGAATACTGACCCTCACATTCTGGCCACGGGACACACAGGTACATCTTCATCGTCCTCCTCCTCCCCCTCCTGCTGCAGCCTGAAGTTGACTGTATGTGTTTGGTTCTAGGTCAGTTCCAGGTGGAGCGCTCCCCCTCACCGTTTGGTAAGCCTCCACTGGACCACCTCCTCCTCCTCAGCTTCTTTCCTATGTTTCCGTTAGTTATCGATGCAGTCTTCTTCTTTGCTCCTCGTGGACCTCAGGATAATTCAACCTTCATTTCTTCTTCTCCTGCAGATTTAATAGTCTGGTCTTCCTTCTCCTCACCTCCTATATGTTTCCTTCCTCCTCCTCCTGTCTAACCTCTCCATGGTTTCCTGTCTGTCTCTGCCAGCCGGGCTGGACATCAGCTCCCTGTCCTCCGAGCCAGCTGAAGCTTGTGGGCGTGGCCAGAGGACAACGCAGGAGGAGCCGCTAGATGCCATCCTGAGTCCTGAGCTGGATAAGATGGTCACAGACGGTGGGTGTGATGGGGTGAACAGGAAGTGATTGTTGGTGTCGGTGAACATCTGCCTGACTGTCTGGTGTTGTGTTTCAGGAGCCATCCTCAGCAGACTCTACAAGATCCCAGGTAAGACTGACATACCCACCTCATCTGGTAGGATGCTGAAGGGTCACATGACAGGAAACGAGTTGCACCACCCTGTATCCGTCTATAATTTGCAGAGCTGGAGGGGAAGGATGTGGAGGAGGTCTTCACTGCCGTTTTGAGTCCAAACAGCAGCACCAACCAGCTGAATCCAAGTAATACTCACAGTTCAGGTACACACACACACACACACACACACAGGTAGAGGATCAGGCAGCTGGTCACATGATGATCAGGTGTATTAACTCTGTGTCTCCCCTCCCCCAGCCTTCCCTCGCCTTCCTCTGATGAATGGCCTGATGCCCGCTGCTCCTCCCGGCGCCGCCCCAGGTCCAGCTGGGTTCAGGGTTCCCCCTCAGAACCCTGGCCCCTGCTCAGCAGCAGCAGAGGGCGAGCAGGACGCCCTGTCGACAGCTCAGAGGAGCATGTTGAAGTGGGAGAAGGAGGAGAGCCTGGGAGAGCTGGCCACTGTCGCTCCGGTTCTTTACTGCAACACGAACTTCCCCCAACTGAAGCAGCAGTACCCCGGTACACACACACACACACACACACACTGAGATAAACACACACATGTTGTGTCAGATAAACATGACTTTGGTTGTGCTTGTGTGCCAGACTGGCCCACCCGGGTGAAGCAAATCACCAAACTGTGGCGGAAGGCCAGCTCCCAGGACAGAGCGCCCTACGTGGTGAGTTTCAGCAAACTGGACCAGAACCTGAGACAGAACTCCTCCAGGTTCTCAGTCTCTGATCAGCAGGCGTCATGGAGAACTATAACACAGTATCAGTACAACATCAAACTTTATACTGTGTGGGATTCATGATTGATGTGAACAAACTGGAATCTAACCAGTGGTGTGTCTGCACCACGATGACCTCTGAACCCTGAACCCTGAACCTTATTTCCTCTCTGCAGCAAAAAGCTCGGGACAATCGAGCGGCTCAACGCATCAACAAGGTTCAGCTGTCCAACGACCCGCTGAAGCTCCTGCAGCCAGCGCAGCCGCAGCCACCGCCGCTGCAGCAGCTGGGACCCTACGACCACGTTTCCATGGAGACGGAAATGTCCTTCAAGGACCCGCTGAGGCCCAGAGAGTCGGAGCAGGAGCAGGAGTGGAAGCTGAGACAGGTGAGGACAGTCTCTGTGTCTTATAACTGCTGATCACATGAGACAGCAGCTGAGGTTGTCTCTGTCGTCCTTCACTTCATCCTCCTCCTCCTCCTGCTCCTCCTCCTCCTCCCCCCTTCTCCTCCCCCTCCCCTCCTCCTCCTCAGCATC
>NC_051445.1:26729822-26735959 GCF_001649575.2 Kryptolebias marmoratus
TCCTCCCCCCTGCACCAGCCCCCATCCTCCCCCCAGATGTTTTCCCCGCCTTCCTCCCGCCCCTCTTCCCCCTGGGACCCCTACAATAAAGGTGCGGGGACTCCTCGGCCCTCCTCCTCCCAGGCAGGAGGTGCTCCGGCTCCTCAGCAGCAACGCCTCACCTCCCTCGGTGCCTCCCCAGCTCATGATGCAGGGGGCTCCCCAGCGCCATCTCCAGACTCTAAAACCTGCGACGCCTCACAGTCGGGTAACTACTCCTCTCTGTCCGTCCCTCTGTGTCCCTCCTCAGGTGTCTTGTTAACTCCTCCCCCTGTCCTTGCAGGCCCACAGCAGAGCCGGACGGGGATGATGAGCCCCTCCTCAGGCTCCGCCCCTGACCTGTCAGTTCGACTTGTTGGTCTTCGAGCAGCTGAAGGCCACCAGAGGATGAACCAGCGGGTGGCGGTTCCTGGCTCTCCAGGTCGGGGGGGTGAGTTTGTGCATGGGGGGTTGTTTAAAGCTCCCATGCCCCCTCAGCAGGAGGCAGGAGGAGGACGGAGGGAGCTGTCCAGACCCACAGACCTGGGTTTCTCTCTCCCCCCAGTCCTGGAACCTCCCTTTCCCTCCAGTCCTCTGTCTGGCCTGGGCTCCCCCCACTGCAGCCCCTATGCTCAGACCCCTGGCACCCCCCGAGCAGACTACAGCCAGCAGACCGGGGACCTCCTCTCCCAGCAGTCCCCTGTAAGCTCCCGGCCCTCCCCTGACCCCTACAGTAACCCTCAGACCCCCGGTACGCCACGCCCCCACTCTGACTCCGCCTACCTCGCCACCCCCCCTGCACTGAGATCAGAGCAGTTCAACCAGCAGCCTGCCAGCCGACGCCCGTCCCCGTCCCACCTGCCGCTGGACCCTTATGCCTCCAACCCGGGTACACCCCGCCCGTCGGAGCGCTTCCCACGCTCACCAGGGACTCAGCGCGGTGCCGACCCGTACGCCCAGCCTGCAGGGACGCCCCACCCCTCTCCAGACCCGTACCAGCAACAGAAGGCCTCAGGGGACAGCTTTTCAACCCAGTCTGCAGCGTCTGGTCTGTCCCCTCTGACTCCAGGACCGTCAGCTGAGGCGGGGAACTTCACCGTCACGCCCCCCCAGGTGACAGCCTTACCTGCAGCTGGACTGAAGGAGTCTGAGGGTCTTCTCTCGTGTTCTGGTTCTCATTGTCTCCTCTCTGGTCAGCTGCAGCAGTCTCCAGGACGACCACAACCTGACCCGTTTCCCAGAACCAGCAGCAGCCAAACCCCGAACCACCCTGGGATATCTGAGGAGGCCAGCTTCTCCTCCCACCCTGCAGGGCAGGATGCAGGTCACATGACACCAGGTCTGTCACAGATGGACAAGACTGCAGCCAATGGGATGTCAGCAGTGGGTGTGTCCTCTCTGGAAGGACCAATGAGCATGTTGCCTCAGCTCGGGGACACGGAGGAGAAGCTGCGGCAGGTAGGACAGGTGTTCTTCAGTTTCTTCTTCTTCCTCGTCTGTGTTCAGCTCGTGGATGTGTGACCCCCTCCTGTGGTCCTCCTGCACAGCGCCAATGGCTCCGGCAGCGGATCCTTAGGCAGCAGCACCAGAAGAGTGCCTTACGGCAGGAGAAAGTCCTGCAGGATCCGGGCTCTGGACCTGCTCCTCTTCACAACTGGCTCCCGGAGAACTCCCCCACCGCTTCTAATGCACCAACTGACCCGTTTGGGCGTCCCCCACCCCCGTACCCTGGCACAGTAAGACCTCCTGGTCCCAGGTTTCCTGGAGGGTTCCCAGGGGAGCAGCAGAGAGGCTTGACCCCCAGACAGAACCTCCCCCAAAACGTGGGTCTGAGAGGACCGGCTGTGAGGTAAGATCAGCGTCAGAACCTGGTCCAGACTCAGTCAGACTGTAAGACTCACTCTTTCCTCTGTCCTGGTCCAGGTTTGGTGGTCCTCCTGGACCTCCGACGGGCCTTCCAGAGTCCTTCCTCCGTCCACCCCAACGACCACTGCCTGCTCCTGGACTCGGTCCGGTGGAGAGCAACCCGGTCCAGATGAGGAGATTGATGCCCTCAGAATTCACCGGGATCCGGCCTGTGGTGCCCCCCAACTCAAACGCTCACACGATGCCAGGTCAGGACAGAACCAGGTCCAGACTCTGAAACTGTAAGGTTGTGTTTTTCTCAGAGATGACGTGTGTCCTCTGTTCTCTCCCTCTGTCCTCCTCAGGTGTCCCCCAGCCCTTCCTTCCCAGGTCCCTGCCGGTCCAGCAGCACAGCATCATGCCTTTCATCGAGCTCCGACACCGGGCTCCAGAGAACCGCCTGAGGCTGCCCTTCCCCCTGCCTGCAGACCCAGAGGTCCCGCTACTGCACCCCAGAGACCCCTCTCAGTCCGCTGCAGTCCGGCCCGGCCCAACCAGGATGGGTGAGACTGTGCTGGCCCAACAGGACCAGCACCACCTGGGTCACTCAGCAATGATGACTCAAGGCGGCGAGGCGTTGCACCCGGGGCATGATGGGATTGAGGAGCACCTGGAGGGCGAGGACTCGGCTGTGAAGGACCTAGAGGACGTGGAGGTGAAGGACCTGGTGGACCTGAACTTGAACCTAGACCCAGAGGATGGTAGGAAGTCCATCTGTGTGAATCTGTGTCAGTCCTGTTTGATCTATGTGGACTCATTAATGTGGCGGTTCTGACTCAGGTAAAGAAGACCTAGACCTGGGTCCAAACGACCTCCACCTGGACGACTTCCTGCTGTCAGGGAAATTTGACCTGATCGCCTACGCTGACCCAGAACTCAACCTGGAGGACAAGAAGGACATGTTCAATGAGGAGCTGGACCTTGGTGACCCTGTGGAGGACAAGGAAGGAGGCGGAGCCTGTAGGAAACCAGATGGCCACATCCACCAGGTGAAGCAGGAAGTGAAGGAAGCGGTGAAAACAGAAGGTGTCAGCGATCCTTCGGCACCTCCAGGAGCTCTGGGGCCCGAAGCAGCGGGTCCCTCAGTTCTCTTCAAGGTTTGACCCTCAGTCTGAGCTAATACTCATATATATATATATCATTTTATTTTATGTTTTTAAAGCTAGTTGATTTTTAAGTGAGTGACTCCACCTCCCTCCAGGAGAAGCTGGAGGACTCTGGTTCTGTTTCAGGTGCTGGTCTGGCCTTACAGGTCCAGTCTCTATCCACTGATCACCCCCCCATGCCTGCAGGTAAGCTCAGACCCCACTGTCCCCTGAAGAGCTGACAGTTGGATAAATGACTGAGCTTGTGACCCGTCTCCTCCATTTCCAGGGCAACAGGCCATGTTTCAGCAGAACCAGAGACCACTCGGAGCTGTCTCCATCCCCCACCCACAGGGTCCTCAGCCTCGTCTCCTTCTCAGCCCCCAGAACCAGCCTGCACACCCAGGGGCCTCAGCCCAGAACCAGAACAAATCCAGGTCTCTCCTTCTGGTGGAGCAGCCGCTCCTCATCCAGGACCTCCTGGACAAGGAGCGCCAGGAGCAGCAGCAGCAGAAACACATGCAGGCCATGATCAGACAGAGTTCTGGATCTGAAGCTGGCTTCTCCAACATGGGTAAGACCAAAGTCCCAGTCGACCCAAACTCTGACAGAACTTCCAAAGAGCAAAGTCTCATTCCTGTGAACTTGTCCTGTGTTCAGTTTCAGCCCCTTCAGAACTCTGTGTGTCTGTTGGCTCTGCAGACTTTGACTCCATCTCAGACCCGATCATGAAGGCAAAGATGGTGGCTCTGAAGGGGATCAACAAGGTGATGAGTCAGGGGAACCTGGGTCTGAACCCCGTCGTGGTCAACAGGTACTAGTGTGACCTGAACCTTTCAGGGTTCCTTCTTTCTGAACCCAGTTCCTCATCAGTTTGTGTGTGCTCACAGGTTCCAGCAGGCTCCGGTGGCCCCCGGCCCAGAGGGGACTCCTCAACCTCCTCACCTGGTTGGACAGGTATGTAGCTGCTCAACAGTGACTCAGCTGTTGTCCTTTGGACTCTGAATGTCTGTCATTTACAGGACGGGAAGTTGAACACTCAGCTGGTCAGACGGAACCCCCCCAGCTTCGGTCCGGGCTTTGTCAGTGAGTATCAGTATTAATTTAATACTGTGTGTTATTGGGGGGCTTCAGGCTCTGATCCAGCTCCATCTGTTCTCCCAGATGACTCCCAGCGGCGACAGTACGAGGAGTGGCTCGGGGAGACGCAGCAGCTCCTGCAGATGCAACAGCGCCTCCTGGAGGACCAGATCGCCGCTCACAGAAAGGCCAAGAAGGCTCTGTCGGCCAAGCAGAGGACGGCCAAGAGGGTGGGCCGACCCTTTGCAGAGGAGGACGCCGCCCAGCTCCGCCACATCAGTGAGCAGCAGGGGGTGGTCCAGAAACAACTGGAGCAGGTAATGGGCTCTACCTGGACTGCAGTTCTCTGGAAAGGTTAGCTCAGCCAGGTTCTGACTTGGTTTGTTTTTTCAGATCAGGAAGCAGCAGAAGGACCACACTGAGCTGATCGAAGACTACAGGAACAAAAACCAGCAGAGGCTCCTGCAGATGCCTCCTCAAAACCCCCTCGCCCAGCCCATGGTGCCCCTGCAGCCCCACCCAAATGGACCCGCTCCAGTCCACGCTCCAAACGTTGCCTGGACGCCGGGCCCCAGTGCTCCAGGATCCATGGGACAGAGAATACCACCACACCTGCCTCCTCAGATCCCCCCCACCCTGTCTAACAACCCCCAGGGTCCCCGGCACACCCAGAACCCTCCAGCCATGGTTCCAGGCCTTACAGCTCCAACAGCTGGCTTCGCTGCAGGTCCTCGGGGCCCTCCAGGGGGCCCTCCAGGGGGCCCTTCAGGGGGCCCCAATGGCCCCACAGGGGACGGAGATGCACTAACGCCGCAGGTAACAGGACTGTTGTTCCCATGCTGCACCAGTTAAAGTTTGCTTATTTCTTTTTGAGTTGTAAAAACGGGGATATTCCAGTGTTTGTTCAGCATCGAGCTGCGACAGCCTCGGTAATGCCTCCGTCTCCTCTGCAGGTGAAATTTGACGACAACAACCCGTTCAGTGAAGGTTTCCAGGAGCGTGAAAGGAGGGAGCGACTGAGAGAGCAGCAGGAGCGTCAGAGAGTCCAGCTCATGCAGGAGGTAAAACCTCATCGTATTCTCAGAGAGACAGACAGGAGGTCTGGATCCACACCCAGAGTCCCCTGAAGGACCCTGAAGGACCCTGAAGCTGTTTCTTAGCTTCA
This sequence comes from Kryptolebias marmoratus, assembly GCF_001649575.2. Classification (NCBI taxonomy): domain Eukaryota; kingdom Metazoa; phylum Chordata; class Actinopteri; order Cyprinodontiformes; family Rivulidae; genus Kryptolebias; species Kryptolebias marmoratus. The sequence goes on from NC_051445.1 coordinate 26,735,076, forward strand.
CTTCTCTGCTTCTTGTTGTTTGTTCTCAGGTGGAGCGTCACCGCGCCCTGCAGCAGAGACTAGAACTGGAGCAACAGGACCTCGTGGGGGCCTCCGTGGGCCCCGGGTCTGTAGCAGGTGCTATGTCTGGGCCCCGAGTCACACAAACTCCGGGTCCGGGAACAGGAACAGGTCCTGGAGGTCCAATCAGAGCAAGTCTCAGAGGTGACGGACAATCTCAGATGCCATTCTTCAGTTCTAACTCTGAGATGGACTTCCTCCAGTCCTCCACAGCCTCCAGACCTTCACCTCAGGTTCAGGTTCAGGTTCAGGCTCTAGCAGGGGCACTGTTCCCCTCACAGACAAGTCTTCATCAGGGCTTCACAAGAGGAGCCCTGCACCCAGCTGCAGGACTGCTTCCAGGGGATGGTTCTGGTTCCCCCCTCCAGACCAGACCGAGGCTCCTGGCTCAGGTGCATCCTGCTGCAGCAGGGATGACCCCCTCCCATCCTGGAGGTCAGGGTCCTCAGTTCGGACACAACTCCAACTCTTCGTCACCCCCCTCGTTCCCCTGTTCCTCCTCTGGAGGGTCTGCCTCCATGATTCACCCCCAGGCTGACATCACTGCAGATGGCAAACCAAAGAAGAAGAGCAGAAGAGGGGATGGAGATGACACAGGAGGACGAGGGGCCCATACGCCGTTGTCGCAACACTCTGAGGACATCACAGCCCCGCCCACTCCAGCTGTGTCTGACACCTCCTGCTCCACACCCACCAACCAATCAGAAAGCTCCTTCTCTGGTCTGGCTCCATCTACTGAGCTGGAGAGGCAGCTGTCAGCGAGAAGCTCCGTCCTGGTCTCTGAAGGCCAGAGAGGACCCCTGTCTGTTTTTCGGATGGAGGTC
>NC_051445.1:26736059-26747200 GCF_001649575.2 Kryptolebias marmoratus
CACACACACACACACACAGCAGCAGGGAGGAGCTACCTGTGGCATCGAACAGTGATTGGACGTTAACGTCATGTGGAAGGCCGATGGGTCCGAGCTGCTTGATGAACTCTGAGGAAGACTGGTCCTCTGAAAGAGACAGGTACACACACAGGTACACACACAGGTAAACACACACACCTGCAGCTGCTGGACCAGTTGATGGAACACAGAAGGGACAACTCACCACACACGTCTGGACTGCTGCACCTGAAAACGAACAACCAGATCAGCTAATTATTCAAACAGTCTGAATGCTCAGGTAGCGCAACCAGGAAGTGAGGTAACTCACGTGGGTGGGGCCTGGTTGCCGCGGTAACAGTGGTCGTGGCAGTCATCGTCCCGGTCAGAAGAGGCGCGGCGGTTGAGGATATGGAGCGGGATGTACCCAGGCGTCGGGCCGAACACCAGCAGGCCGCCCTGGCCCAGAGGAGGCTGGTCGCCACGGTAACAGAAGGCACACTGCTTCACCCTGTAGGGAGACAGGTCAAAGGTCACAGCCTGGTCTCTGTCCACAGACAGCATGGCTGAAACCATGGCAACAGTCTCCTTGGTTCCTCTTTAGAACCCTGTAATAACTAGTTTAAACCTACTAACTGGACCCGGAGCAAAGACCAGAACCTGATCTGGACCCACAAGTCCAGTCCAGCACTGGGATCTGGTCCATGTTGGGTTTTATGACAAACAGACTGAAGTGGATCAGTTCTGAGTTTAGAACTAGTCTCCACAGTGAATAATGATTAAAAAACTTAAAAAACTTTATTTTACTTTAAACAGAATTTATTAAAATCTTTTCTGTTAAAACTTTATAATTTTTAAAATAAATGATAAAAAAACTAATTTACTCAAAAATCTATTTTTCATAAAAACCTTTGATTAAAAAAAACTTTTTAAATTTAAAGAAAGGATCCCATTCACCACAGTTTGATCTGTCCTACAGTCAGTTTCTGATTTACATCCTGAGCCGGTACCAGCAGAACCCCTCTCCATGTCAGACCCAAACTAACCTGAGCTCTGTTCCAGAACCATCAGGTGTGACCCCAGAGTTCTACTCTGATCGGGTTCTGTAAACACCTGCTAGTAAACCCAATCAGAACCACAGCCTGAGCTCTGACCCAGTTCTGGTCCACAAACTGAAGGTGGACTCTCTGTGGACGCTCATATTGGCCCAGTGAGCTGTCAATCAGAAGCTAAGGATGCTGGGTGACCCATGAGGGCTGTTTCCATGGAAACCCACGCGGAGACTCACCGTTTTTTGGTCTGACCCAGGCTGGGGGTGGGCGACCCCCCTGAGTCCTCTGAGAGGGACCTCTGGAACAGGGGGGACAACGAGTCCTCGTCCTCGAGTCGTACGCAGGGGGACACTGGAGGACTGGAGCGGGGACTTGTGACTGGACTCGGCTGCATGGGACTGGCTCCGCCCCCCTCAGTCTCTGCGGTGACCCTGCTGAGACTGCTGATGGACTCCTCGGGGACGGGGCTGTGGCTCAGACTGGGCTGGTCTTCCTCTGATGGGTCAGGATCTGGTTTGAGGTCCGGTGCAGGAGAGACCGGGTGAACCTCCTCGGGGACAGGGTCTGTGGGCGGGGCAGCAGGAGCGGGACTGGTTCTGTTGTCCTCCTCAGAACAGGGAGGTGGTTCTGGGCTGCAGCTTGGGACAATCCGGTCAGGATCCGGCTCAGGCTGAGGACTTAGCCTGTCCTGGCCGGGTTCAGGATCCGGGTCTGGATTGGGGTTTGTGTGCAACTTCCTCCTGGAGGAGGACCGCCGACGTCCCACCGCCTTCACCTCCTTTGGCTCCTTCGGCTCCTTCGCCTCCTTCGCCTCCTTCGGCTCTGTGGAGATCACAGCAGACCCCCGAGGTTCTGTACAAGAACAGACCAAAGAAAAAGATCAGGAACAGATTTAGACCCTGACTGGTCCATCAGGTTGTCGCTGGTTCTTGATTATTCTTGATTGTCAATCATGTCATCAGCTAAATGAATAACATCCAAATCAGATAAACTGAGAACTAATCCTAACAGAACTAAATACAGGATGCAGATAAAAGGGTTTTTGTCATTGGATGACATTATGTTGGTAATCCTGCTCTCAGAAAATGTGCTGTGTGTGAACAGCTGATATATGTTATAAAGAGTGTAGGTTAAGTTATATAACATTTAGAAAAGTTCCAGTCTCCATTATCACATGTTAAACAGTTTGATTAACACCTAAATGTTAATCAAACTTTTGTCATGCTGGAGTTAGAGCTAACTGTGTTTTGTACTTTTTATTTGTTTACGTTTGTGGGATGCCTAAAATAAATAAACTGAAACTAAAATGATTTTTGGAGAGACAGAAATAAAACGGTTGTTAGTGGCAGCTCTAGTTTCCACCCAACAGAGACAGGACGTGTTCAGGTGTGGGCGGAGCCTCTGCTCTCACTCACCTGTCCTTTGGGGCCGGCTCTTCTCCGCAGCCTTGGTGCTCTCTTCATCCTCCACCTGTGCCCGCCCTCGGCTCCGCCCCCTGCAGAAGCACAACAGGTCATGTGATCAGAGCTGATGCTGTTGCCATGGCAGCAGACACAAACTTAACCTGTGGTTCTGGTCCAGGATGGGATCCAGAGGTGATTTAGTCTTTAAGTGTGAAAACATTTAAACTGGTGGCTCAGACAGGACTTCTGTGTTTTTATTAAATGTAAAGAATAAATCTGATCCAGTGAAGTCTGCAGTTAGAGTCAAAAGATGTTCTCAGGGTCCACTGGCTGCAGCAGGACCTGAATCAGAACAACCACCGCTTGTTTGTTTGGACCATGTCTCCTGAGGTTCTGAGAGGTTTGGCTTTTAAATCTGTTCTGGGATCAGTCTTCTGCAGCTGACTGATAAACATGTTTAGTCTGAGTTTGTTCGAGGTCAGAAACATGTCACCTTATCATTTCTACTGAAGCAGCTTCAGTTCTCAATGTTCCTCCGTCTGCTGTCAGACGAGGTGAAACCATCTCATGAAGGCCTGCATCAAACCACAGACTGAGCATGCCCCACCCTCAGGACTGACCCGGTTCTTCAGGTCCATATGCTCTCAGACAAATGGAACCAGTACCTGCCCTGCCCTCAGTAGTCACATCATGTCCTAACACTTACTTCTTCCTGGACTTTGGCGGCGGCGGAGGCGGAGGAAGAGGAGGAGGAGGGGTGGGAGGAGCAGAGCGCCCGTTGCTCCCATCCTTCCGAGGACGCCCGCGAGGCCGTCTCTCAGGGGCGGGGCTTGACGCTGCAGCTTTGGCCAGCTGAGCGCTGCGTCCCGCCCGTGTGACGGGAGGGGGCGGTCCTCTGTCCCGAGGCTCCTGAGCCTCAGATGGCATTCTGGGTAAAAAAAACAAAAACAGCAGAGACACAAGGTCAAAGGTCAATGAGGTTATCCAAAAAACTGGTTGGTTCTGATACCTTCACATTTCTAACATTAAACAACTAAGGAACTTGGAGAACCAGTTCAGCACTCTAGGATCTGTGTCTGGTTCGGTTCTGCTTGAGTTCTGGTGGTCAACAGATGAAGGTGTTTTATTTATTTGTTCTTCTCTGGTTCTGTGAACCCTCAATCCAACAGAATGAGTCCAAACTCTGATCAGCTGATCACTGACCCATTTATTGATTATTCCATCAAGCAGAACCCAACAGAACAGCAAGAGGACCAGAAACAAGAACGTCTCCTGACCACACGAAAACTTGAAGTTCTTTGTTCTCTACAAGAACATTCAGGACCACCAAACCCACTGGACTGGACTAAAATCTCCAAGAAGAACCACTGGAATCTCAAACTGAAGTATTAGAACCTACTAAAACACCACCCTGGGTTCTGGGAGACTTATAATATTCTCCAACTGGACCTTTATGGGAATGAGATTGAACCAGAACCTCCAAAGAACTGATGGAACCTCAAACTGAAACATTAGAAGTAGAACACTGGGGTCTACTGGAACCTTTAGAATTATTAGAACCTCTGACTAAAACATCAGAACATCTTAAAATGCCTCTCGGAACTCTTACAGAATCTGTTCACCTGCTGGTCTGAACTGAAACCTCCTTTAGAACCACTAGAACCTCTCACTGAAACAATAAACTGATCTAAAACATTATTAGAACCATCAAATCATCACTAGAACCAATAAAGGGAAGATCTGCACCATCTAAAACTTAACTGGAACCTCTAAACATAACAATCAAAACATCAATAGAACCATTAAATGGAAAATCAGTACCGGAATCTAGAACCAAAAGCCCAACTGGAACCCTCAATCATTACATGAGAAATATCACTAGAACCTAAAACTGGATAATCAGAACCAACTAGAACACAACTGTAATCTGTAGTTGGAACATCAGAACCACCTAAATCACAACTACAAATAGCAACTGAATCTTCAGAACCCTCAACAAACTGAAACTTTAGAACTTTTTAGAACCTGTAACCATCTGGAATACAATTTGAACTTTCTTTTAACATCAGAACCACTTACAAACAATCCTAGAAACTATTACATGGAACTTCAAAATCATCTAGAACCTGTAACTGAATCATTAAACAAACATCTAAAACAACTAGAACTTGAAAACCCTTAGAACTTGTAACGGGAACTTGGGAACACTCTAGAACCTATAGTTGGAACAGAACTGGAACCTCCTTTAGAACCCGGCCCTGCACAGCTGACCTGAGTGCAGCTCAGCTCTGATGAAGATAATCTCTGACCAGATCGATAGTACTGATCAGTGATCTGGTACCTGTAGCTAACCCTCTGGCTAGCATCACGCTAACAGCCCCATCTCTCAAAAGGCTGATAGCCGACTGTCTAACGACTGTTAGCAGGCTCCAGGCGGTGGGCAGCAGCCCCCTCTGTTAACACGATGTTAGCTTCAATCTGTGTAAAAACACAGCAGTTAGCAGCTAGCTGTTAGCTTCAGTCCGTGTAAAAACACAGCAGTTAGCAGCTAGCTGTTAGCTTCAGTCCGTGTAAAAATATAGCAGTTAGCAGCTAACTGTTAGCTTCAGTCCGAGTAAAAACACAGCAGTTAGCAGCTAGCTGTTAGCTTCAGTCCGTGTAAACACATAGCAGTTAGCAGCTAGCTGTTAGCCTCGGACCGCCCTGTTCACTTCTCCGTTAGCGTTAGCATTAGCTATGGCTTCACCGCCCCGCAGTAAACGCTGCTGACAGGCGGGCAGTGAGCGGGGACAGCCGGCCAGACAGAACCAGAACATGCAGGTCAGAAGTGACCAGGTTCGGGGAGAAGCCAGAAGAAGGTTCTTACTGATTTGATGCGGTTCTCTTTTTCCTCTCCAGCTTTCAGCCGAACTTAGAGCGACGTGTTCAAGAGCGAACTTCTTCCACAGATAACATCTGCTTCACCGGTCTGCCGTGACCCGGTTCTCCGTGGAAACATCCCCGTGGGCCGTGGAAGAAGAAGAACGCACTCTGCGCGCAGAAAATCGGTGAAAAATTAAAGTTGAAGCGGTCGCTCCGTCATGGAGGCCATGTTTGGGAGCGACCGAAGTACCGCCTGTCAGCACCAGCAGGAGAAGTAGATCCTAGAAAACACTTACTACCGAAGCGCAGGTCCAACCGGAACCAGAACCAGACTGTTTCTTAACACCAGGATAAAGACGACAATCGACCTAAGCGGAGCCCGGTTCGGTGTCAGTGTGATTCTTTTCGGTGTCTGACTCGGTTCGTTTGTTTGTGTTCTGTAAAAAGTGTGTGTGACCCCGCGGAGGGATATAGAAGAGGGCTGCTCCAGTGAAGCGGTCTGTCATCAGACTGGAGAATCCCGGACCGGATCAGAACCCAGAGGATCCGGACTGAAACGACCAGAGAAACCCGGACCGAACTACAGGATCCGGACTAGAACCCAGAGGACCCGGACCGAACCAGAGGATCCGGACTGAAACCGACCAGAGAAACCCGGACCGAACCAGAGGATCCGGACTGAAACCGACCAGAGAAACCCGGACCGAACCAGAGGATCCGGACTGAAACCCGGGACTTTTCTGTGCACCTGTGGTCCCCTGCACGTTTCCACCTGATTGGAGGTTGGGCATCAAGGTACCAATCATTACCTGAACAGGTCCGTCCACTCAGGTGGGTTTCTGGTACAAAGTTAAAAGGAAATTCTAGACCTGTAGTACAGGATCTTCAGAACTCAGAACAAAAACCATGAGAACCACCTAAACCCACACAGAGGCTTCTGAGAACCAGCTGCAGAACCAAACACTGACCCGGGATCCAAACAAGAAGAGGTTTTATTAAACTATATCTGAGTCCATGTTACAGAGGTCTGCTTTTATTTGAAACATCTAATAAATACAAAACAAACGTGTCTACAGTAAACAGGAAGTAGCTCAGATAAACAGGAAGCAGCTCAGATAAACTCCACCCCTCCATCTGTCACTCTGAACGAGCTGGTCCTGGAACCCTTCGTCCCCGTTGATGATAATGAGGAGGAGGTGCAGTGGACCCTGAAGACTCGGCGCCTCCTCTGCTCCCCGTCTCCTCGGTCTGAGCCAGCCTGGTCGGGGTCAGCTTCCTGTCTGGAGCACAGCAGTCGGTGGGTGACCAGGCGTTGCCAGGGGCGACAGAGGAATGGGCGGTCCGTCTCCGACGAAGAGGGTCCGCTGTTGCTCCTCCTGATGGCGTGGCAGGTAGCAAAGATGGTGATCCTGTAATCCCTGAGGAGGAACCACCAATCAGAACATTAGATTATGAGTCACAGGTCCATATTAGAAGTTTCTCATGGTCCAACAGAACTGGAACAGTTTGTTCTTCTGAAATCTCACAATAATCTGTCAGAACTTCAAACTAAATGACAAGAACCACCTAAAGGAGCGGTTTGGACACTAGAACCTCAGTAAGGCCTGAGAACCCCAAATTGGAACCTCCTACTGTGTCATTGATAGAACTTCTTAAAAAGTGAAGAACAATGATATTGGGTCAAAAGAACCTTGAATAACAACCTAATGCAAGAAAACTAGCCCTCCTCAAAACCACTGGAACCTCCTAAAAATAATCCAGGACCTCCTACTGTATGACGAGAACATTTTATTTGACCACTTGGACCTGTAGATGATGATCAGAACCTTCCTCTTCCCAAAACCTCTTAAAATTCATCACATCCTAAGAAATGACCAGAACCAAACTGGGTCAGACTGTTAACAACTGGACTTCTCAACGTTCTCAACTGTTGAACTGAAGCTCCTAAAGAACCACAGAGGATCTCCTTAACCAGAACCTGTAGATCCAAAACCTTTTTATCAGAAAAATATCTTCCTACTGCTGAAGGAACTCTTGAAGAACAACTGCAACCTCTACCACTAGAACCTCCTGATGAACCAGTGCAACCACCGTTACTCCTACTCTGTCCAAAGAACCAGATCAAACAGACCTCTTTGGACCCACCAGAACCTCCTAAAGGGTCACTAGAACTTTCTTCAGATGATCCACCTGAGCAGTCGTCCCAGCAGCTCTGAGCTCTTGCTGAGCTTCTCTTCCTGCTTGGAGATGCTGGCCCCGCCCTCACCGCGGTCGGACCAATAAAACGCTGACATGCTGTCGATGAGGAGGAGCGCCAGGCTCGACCGCGAAGATAAGGTGGTCTCCAGGAAGTGCAGGGTGAGGAGGAGCTGGGAGGAGGAGGAGCAGTGAACAACCAGGAGGCGAGAGAGACACAAATGCAGCGCCGCCTCATCGGACCCAGCTGAGGACGGGCTGGTGGAAAGACCTGGGTCCAGAAAAACACACAGACCTGATTCAGTTCTGGAACTGTGAAAACCATAAAAGCAGATCTTATGAACCCCTGATACCTACCCTTCAGTGTGGTTCTCCCTTTATTGAGTCTGGTATCCAGGATGCTGACCAGCCGTAACATGTCCAGACTGTAGTCTGTGTCCACAAACACCACGTCCACCTCGAGGCCGCCGGCAGCCTCCGGCAGAACACAGCGACTCAGCAGGTGGTACAGCAGCTCCGTCTTACCTGAAAAACACTCAGAGTTTACAGACCAGACTGAGCAGGACCTGCAGAGCTGCCAGTGGACTCACCTGTCCCCTCCGGTCCATACACCTCCACCACCTCACCTGACAGAGCCAAACAGACACAACGCAGTCAGACGCAGCATGGCAGCATCCCCCAGCTGACAGGAAGTGGGTGTGGCTAATAATCACCATGGTCAGGTCCTCCATCATCAGGGAACAGACGAGGTTCGATGTCCTTCAGACAGCGCCGAGCCTCCAGACGAGCAAACAGCTGTGGAGGCAAAGTACCAGAACATAGACTGTACCACAGCATCCGAATATCATCATCACCAGAACATAGACTGTACCACAGCATCAGAATATAAACATCACCAGAACATAGACTGTACCACAGCATACAGCATCAGAACATAGGCTGTACCAAGTTCCTGTTTTCAGATTGTAGAACCTTCCGTTCTCCTGCCAGCTCTCAGATGTTCCTTCAGAGGTTCTTCAGCCAATGGAGGAACCCATGAGTGACGTCACAGGACCTGGTTCTTTCAGTGGCTTCTGTTTATTATTCACGATTTAAATATGGTGGATGTGTCTTTATTTTATTATTTATTTAAGGTGCTCATTTTGTTAGTTTTATCTTTAAAGATTAAAAACCTGCAGTGATTCTAAAACAGCCAAAACTCAGCCACAGCTGGACTTTTATTTTGAAAACCCGTGCAGCGGCTGTTCCGGTGGTTAAAACCGCCATAGTTTCAAACAAACAGTCTTCCGACGTCATCACCCTCACCTGCCGGCGGCACAGACTCACCTGCGTGCCGCTTTCACTCATTTCAACGCGAGCTTCATCCTCTTCTTCCTCCTCAGCAGCGCGCCGCGCACGATCGCTTTCACTTCCGGTTCCGGCTGCTCGGAGCAGGGCGGTACCGGGACGTTTATCCGGTTCGGTTCGGTCCGGTATCGGTACAAAATGGATCCAAACTGTTTTACTGATGAGACATACAATTTGAAACATTGGTTTTTGAAACTGACGAAGAATAAATTTAATATTCCCTGGTTACACTTCCGGAGCTTTTCACAATAAAGTTACACTTCCGCCTAACAAATAACAAGACGGAGCTTTTCACAATAAAATGAATCGAATCTGAGTTTTGTTTGAACTTCAAAATAAAATGCCAGATTAAAAACAAATATTTTTATGAGATAGATCTTTTCTTTTTGATGTAAAATATTTTTAATCTGAAATGGAGACACTACACCTGGACAGGTACAAGTCCACCACAGGACCAGACTAACACCTGAGGTTAGTTAGGCACCTGTGTGGTTCCGGACCGTCGGGCGAAACAACCCAGCTCAGATCTGGACCCGGAACCCTCCTTCCCTTCAGTCATCTCCTGAATCAGAATCAGACCCTTTCACTCTGATCAATCCGTTTATTGACAGCAGATCAACATCAGACCAGCATCTGATCACATGATCAGGTCCAAACCGGCAGGTGAGCCAATCAGAGGCTCCTCCTCCACCTGCAGCAGGTGTGCCTGCAGCTCAAACCAACAATAAACTCAGTGTTTGAGTCCAAAGACAGAAAACTAACAGATAGACAGAAATACAGACACATTTCCTGACTGACCTGCAGGGGGCGACACTTTACACCAAACAGCTGACTGTCAAGTTTCAGCTTCCCGTTTCCCCATGAAATCTAGATTATTACAAAATGTAAATGTTTGATCAAAAAATAAATGTACCAAGCAGGTTTTGGCACAGTGTGGTGCGTTCAAGTGACTCATCTCAGCTGGTTTTTCGCCTCAGGTTGGTTCTGGTTAGCTGCTGTTTGGATCAGCTGAAGCTTCACCCATCTTTGAGTTCAGCAAACAGCCTGACTGATCATTCTCACAAACTTATTTGTTGAAGAAAAAAAAAACAGAACAAGAAGAAAAATATGATTTTTGTTTTTAAAAACCTTTTTTGTTGAAAAAATGAAAAATATTCACAAAAAGAATTAGAAAAAAAATCTGAAACCTCTTTAAAAGGATGAGAAAACAATGGGAAACCCTAAACCCAAAATCCAGACTGTTTAAACCCATCCTGTTTTTAGTCACTGAAATGACTGACTGCACCTGAACGCACCACAGTTTAACAGGATGGTTTGGACCTGATCCTGGATCAGCTGCCTCCTCAGTCTCTCAGTATTTACAGTAAACACAAGTGTCTTTATTTCACCTATTATTATAGAAGAATCTTTCTTTACAAATATAAACAGTCTGAGAGCTGCAGGTGATAAACACAGAAAACAACAACGAATAATGAAAAATACAAACAACAACAGGAAATAAAAGCTCTTTTTCCCTTTAAACTCAAACATCTGACCGTCTCTGGTCAGGTTTACATCAGGTTGAAATAAAGACTCTTAGGACTGATGAAGGCCATCCTCCTCCTCTTCATCACAAACATTAACGTGGTGAACGCCGGAGGAGTCGTGTCCTGATGGGGGCGCTACAGACAACTTAAAGAACAAAACGTTTCCAAGAACAACAAGAACACAAGACGAGCGCAGGAGGAAGAAGAGCATGAGTTCAAACGGTTCTGGCTCAGAATTCCACCTGCTGAAACACCTGAAACTTCAGCAGGTCATGTGACCACATGACCACACACCTGACCTGAACAAACCAGGAAACACAAAGTGCTACGATAGAAATAAGGATGGCTAACAGGCCAGCAGCTCCACACGCTTGTTTTTAATAAATAAAACTACTTTTCTGTGGAGCATTCTGAATAAAATAACTTTTTATGCCTTCTAGCTAACGTTGTGCTTCACTTTCTCCAGCAGACTGAGCTAACATGCTAACAGACTCGTAGCCTTAAAGGTTAGAAACTTGGCAGGAACAAAAAGCTAACAGGCTAACAGCTAAGTGGCTGGTGAGTAGCAGACAGCAGGCTAACGGGCTAACGGGCTAACGGCTCCATCAGGACATGATGCCGAACACGGGGTTGTGTCGGCAGATACTCGGACCGATCTCATCGTAGTCCTTCTTCGAGTGACACACCTGGAAAAACTCCGGCTGTGGACACAAAAACACAACAAACACCCAGTGTCAACAACAACAAACACCCAGTGT
>NC_051445.1:26747300-26777105 GCF_001649575.2 Kryptolebias marmoratus
TACGACTTTCAAAGATGTTACATTTCTTTTGCATGCATAGCCAGTTCATTGACCAAACCCAGAACTTCACCACATTTGCCTAAAGCTGTTTTTATTGCTACCTTTCTTCAACTGACAATTTGTCCATTATAGATAGCTTTGGTTGAGGACGATGCCAACAAAGTTCTTGGATCAAAAAAACAAAACAAATCTTTCTGGAGCCACAAAAAAATTTAAAGCCTTTTATAAGGCTTACAATGAAGGCAACACAGGCTTTAAGTGTCTATAGTAGCCTATAATCAAAATGTCTAAGTGCATACATAATGAACATTCATGATTAAATGTTTATTGTCCCTGCAGTGTGTCCTGGACAGAACTACGCACCATATGACTACACTGTTGCACAATGTTGCTTTAAGTTTACTTCCATTACAATATTAATGTATTATGTTTGGTTGCTTTGTTAAAATTTAAGAAAAACAATAAAGAAATCAGATTTTTGATGCCATTTTTAGTGTGAAGATTCGACAGGGAATGATGGTGTCATTTTTTTTCTTTTGAAACATGAAAAATCTGCTCCCAAAAGCAGTTTGCATAACAATGATCGCACCTTGTAAATAATCACCTTAAGTGTGTGATCGAAAAAACAACATCATGCATGAAAAAACAACAAAACGGAATGTTTTGTGCAACATAATGTGGATGCAAAAATGGTGTGATTGTACAGCTTGAATGTTATAAAAGCTTTTTTTTTTAAAGTCGCGTCTTTGCAATCTTTAAAAAACCTACGACTTTCAAAGTTGCTACCTACATTTTGTATGCATAACCAGTTCTTTGACCAATACCCACAACTGCACCACATTTGTCTAAGGCTGTTTTCATTGCTGCCTTTCCTCAACTGACGATTTGTCCATTATAGATAGCTATCGTTCGTGACAGTGCCAGTGATGTTCTTAAACAGATTTGCATGCGTTTTTTGGTCGTTGGTGTAGGAGTATGATTTTTGCTTATGGTGTGAGAGGTCCTGACTTCAAATCCCAGACGAGTTCTGTCTTGATAAGTCTTGATAGCTTCTCTGAGCAATGAAGTAAACAAGGCTAAAAGTGTTATGTTAATGAATTTACACTCTCTTGTCAATGACAAAAGAGGCCTTTCTTCATCGTGTTTAAGGTTTTAGACAAGACTTTTTTCTGGTATACCTAAACACTTTTCAGCTTCTGACTTTTCAGTATGTAACACAGCAGCTTGTGTATTTAAGATTCAAGTAAAGTGGAAGTTAGTATGCTTGGACATTTAGAATTTAACCTTTTGTAAACGGGACATGCTTTTCCTACCAATGAAGTAAGAGAGAGATGCCGTCCTGCTGGAAAAAGTAACTAACTTTTACTCAAATAATTAATGACTTTTTACTTCATACAAATGCGCTAACAAATTTTAAGTTTCAAGACTGTTCTTAATAAATAAGAGTGAGACTGAGCTGTTGCAACTCAATCAACAAAAGTCTTTTTTTATTTTTGAAATTCTGATTTTGCAAGAGCAATCAAGTTCCCCCACAACATACACAGAAATCTTTTCTCAACTTGTTGACCCCCTGCTGTACAAAATACAAAGAAGGGTGTGTTAGCAAGGTTTTCATAAGATGACACCTGACTATGTAAACCCTAGTTTGTATACTTTTCCCAGTGTAAAATTAAGAACTTTTCAATAATTTTTAATGTAAATTTTCAAACTTTTCAAGGTATACAACTGTACGGTTAAACTCAAGAAGACAGTTTTAATTCACTATCAATCAAAATTATTCATTTCTGTTATTTATTATGCCTTGTGACAAAAGCAGGGACAAAATAAAATAAAATATAACAAAAATGTATGTTTTAGTGTGCTCTTAAGTTTAGAACTGTGCGCTTCTAAATACAAAACGTTCGCAACACAATTTTAACCCTTGATTTTTCTTTTCACCCTCCAAAGAGGGGAAGAGTAGACACACATACAGACATACACACATTCCGTTCTTTGGAATGAGAATGTGTGTGGGAATACCCCCCCTCACTTTTCTTTACTCTCTCTTTTAAGTGTCTATGAGGGAGCAGCCAACTGACAGCACAAAACACCACAGAGGGTGATGAGCAATTTGTGCTGTGTTAAAGGCCTACTACACAGATCATTTTTCTTTTTCCTATGTCTGAAGTTCACCTCAGCATGCTTCTGCAGTTCGAAACATACCCAGACCAGTGACAAAAAGAAAAAAAAACAGTTCACATCGTTTCTGGTCATTACATCTTACTGCAGGAATTTCATTTCAAACTATTCTGTCTTGGAGAATCCATTGAGGAATCTCAAGGAAGAGGACTTCAGACCACTTTTGTGTGAACTATAACATGCTTATGGATGGAGATGTGTAGGGATGCATAGTTATCAACATAATCAATTTTTTTGCTGTACTATCTACTATTTCTCACAGGAAATGGATTCAAGAACATTTTATGGGTGTAAGGAACATGATCAAGCGGTTAGGCTCATTCCTTCCAACAGTGAGGACGGGTGAGCTTGAGAGTGACAGTAAGGAAGAGTCCAAAATCAGGTTTGAGGGATAGTTAGAAGATTAGGGTTCAGTCAGTACAGTATCATACTGTATGAAATGATCATGTGTGTGTGAGTGTCTGACTTCAGGCTGCTGACATTATCATTCAGCTAAAACTGACACTACAGACTGACATCAGTTCTACTGCAATCACATGTAGAAACACTAAGCCCTGTTGCATTCTTTTCAGCAAAATTAGATATGGTTGCAAAGGATCTCCCTAGGTTGTTTTCATGCAGTGACAGCAGGAAAGGCTGTTCTTTCTTCACAAGACATTGTAGGATATGCAAGTCTCATCTTGCTGGTACCACATTCTGTTCTATTATCCTTTCAAAGCAGAAAACTTCATGTAATTCATCTGCACAATGGCTGAGATATGCATCAGTTTTCTTGAACATGACTAACATTACTGTGAAATACTGCACTCTCTTACTGACTCCTGATGATGGTGACCTCATAATTGTGAAGCTGTGCTGGAGCAGAGTTTATACGCATCGCTCTGATCTAACTGATGCACCTCTGACTAACCCTGACTTGTTCCTGTTTAGATGTTTCTGCATCACGTGATCCTGCTACTGGAACTAACCGTGTTTGCTTTGCTGTTTGCTGTTCGCTCTCTGCATGAAATGCTTGTTTCTGACTCTTTGCAGCAACACTTTCCTGTACAAACCGCTGAACTGATAGCACTAACAGAGGCATGTAAATTTGCAGCTGGTAGGTCTGTCTCCATTTTTACTCAAGTTTTTCAGACGGTGAAAGCTGAGACCCCACTGCATGTTATCAGACAAGCTGACTGGATCCTGGTAAAAGATTTCAAAGAAACTCTAAGGAACGCCAAGTGTGGGGAGGGACCATTTCTGCTGCTCGCAACAAACAGCTGTCAAAGTCACAGAGAGGGCAACATGGATTATACCTTAAACTTATGATACAGATATGCGAAGTACATTGCACAAAACAGGTCAGACTGTTATGTTTGAATGTTTTGCTAACTCAAAGTATTACTCAGTTATCTAACAGTCCCATTTTCTTAGGTAACATACCACATACACATTGTAAAGCTGCACTTGTTCACTACACTTCGTACTTCAATAATGCTTCTCTTAATTCTTACAAACTTTTCCAAGGACCACCTGCTCACTCTATTACCAGGTACCAGATGTTTCAGTTTGAGGGTCTACTGTTCCAGAGGGAAAAAAGGTGCGGACTCGAGATCAAAAAATCATGTTATCATTTCTTCCATCCTTAGGAGTTGGTAAAGTTATGTTTCGTGTTAAAATCCTAAATTACCAATATAACCTTAGTTGATGATGTGTTAACAGCCCCAGTGGAAGTGAAAACTGAATTCACTGCTTTAAGACTTAATACTCTTCAGAACAGAATGGTCCTAGATCAGTTGACAGCTTCAACAGGGGGGTTTGTGTATTGGTTGGTACTTCTTGCTGTACTTTCATTAGCGTTCTTTAATGTTTCTAATGGCCTTGTATTGTTGTATAATTCCCTTACTTAAACGATTAATGGAGAATTTGAATAATGTTCATCTTTTAAAGAACACTTTTCTCACAGACTCCTCTTCTGGTCACTTTCCAAACCCCACCTACCACAGTAATGATTCTAATAGCTTGGATTTCTCCTCAACCAGACTACAATGTGTAATTTTTTGTTTTGTTTTTTATATTATATGTGTTAATCTTTGTTGATATGATCAGAATTATTTTAACGCTTTGCTTAAAATGAAAATGACTATGTTCCACAAAAACAGATGCCTATACTATCTACATGTTTTTCAATGTGCACTCTGAAATAAAAAGAAATGTAATTTTACATGTTTTGCTTAATGACATTTACCTTCACAAGCTTAATTTAATTTTACTTTCTTGATTTTACTTTTATAATACCTTCTTACTTAATCATTTACCAGTTAGACATTACATTGTTATTATTTTTCAAAAGATTAATTGTATTACTTATAAACTGGGTTTTGGGGGTATTTCACTTTTACCTGAGAAGTAACAGAGCATATTCATGACCATCTCTCTGGTAGAGAGGGGTTGCAAGATAAGTTTTCCTACCAAACAAAACAATGACAACATAATAAAGGGACGGATGGACGGGCCGGTATGTTTTTTGTATCTTGTGTATATGTTTTGTTACATCTGGCAGGTTAATGTTAATGTTTTTTTTCTCATCTTTCTTCTTTCTTTCTTCTTAAGTCTAACCATATTCAATAGTAACTTCCTTTGACATGATGGAAGGGAAATGTGGTAAACTTAATGTGTGATTAATATCAAATATTACATATTTTCTATAATCAAAAGAGGGGAATGTGGTAGCAAGGTTTTTATAAGATAACACCTGACTATGTGATATCTGAATTCCAAGTCTTGACTATGTTATGGCTAAATTCCACAGTCTATGAGGTTTTCACCAAATGACCCTGTTATTCTTCACTGAAACCAGACTGACTTTGCTTCCTGTCTCCTCCTCACCTTCCAACATTCTAATATCTTAGATATAAGCTCCTGTGTGGACTCTGGAGGTAGAGCTTTTGATTCTGAGCTTCCTGGTCAGACCTGGGACTGTATGTCATGCACCATACATAAATAAACCTGTTTGAGTGATTTCATCTAACAGTGCTTGGAAATTGATTTTTTTTTTCAGAACAAGGGCAACAAGGAGAACCAGACAGTGCATAACAGCAACAATGAGAAGAAAATGAATAGAATATATAGGCTGAGGCTGATGAGGAAGCTGGGCACGGATGACTGATTACAAAGTGAGAACAGGTGTAGATGTTGTTGCAGGCTGACATGGAAAAGTACCAACTAAGGGAGAAGGTGGCAGATAACACAGGGAGTAAAGCCAAACAACACAAATGAAAACACAGGGAACAAAACAATGAAAACAGGTAACTCAGAAACACACAGAACCCACAAAGCAAACAGGACTACAGATCTCATAAAAAAAAGATTACAAAAAAAAAAATTACTTCAATGAGCACAGATTCCAAGAGCAAGCGTCTTTCTTACTGACACAAACGTGTGCACAAAACATTAAGGCTGTGAGCTTCAAGACATCTCTTTCAAAGCCAAAAAAATGAAAGAAAAGTAGATTTGGAAATAAATTGTAATCTTAACTTATATAACATGACGTCATGCTCATTGTATGGTTTGTAAATGACCCTCAGCTACTATCACATCGGTTTTTTAGTGCAATATCTGTAAAACTGACTGTTATAATCATTTTTGTGTTGTTTGTGTTGATGTGGTGGACATTGTAAATTTATTGACTCCAAAAGTTAATTAGTTGTATATGTGCATCCAATGATTGCTTTCTAAAACTTTCATAAAAATTTGTCTGGTGTGATATTTTGATTTATTGGGACCATTCTTAGCTACTACTACACCAAATTTTAGGTCTACATCTGTGAAATTGACCTTTTTTCTCTTTGAAATTTCCTCTTTTTAGCAAATTGTGGTTGCTTGGTCAGGGACCCAAAGCCGCAGGCAAGTTTAAATAAAATAAAAAATGTTTAATTAAATTAAACTACATAACAGTTATCACCTGGGGAATGACACATGCCCCAAATAAAATTAAGTACCCAAGCATTAAACAGATAGCTATGTTTGAGGATCTGACAATGATCTGAGACAACTGAGGATTATAAGCACTGGGAAGGTGATTGCTGAATGAGGACAGGTGGGTTGATTACAAATTGCAGACATGGGTGTATGTTGCAGGCAAAGCAGAAGTTGAGTTTAAATTGTGGCTAAACAAAAACCTAAAACTGCCAGGCTGAACAGGTAATAGAAACGTCCAACCATTTTCTTTACCCACTTTCCATTTCCAGGTTGCAGGGAGCTGGTCCCTATCTCCAGCCATCACTGTGCAAGAGGCAGGGGACACCCTGGACAGGTCGCAAGTCCATCACAGGGACACATAGAGACAAACAACCATTCATGCTGTCACTTACATCTAGGGACAGTGTTACCAACTAACCTAACATGCATGTTTTTGGTCTGTTGGAGGAAACCAGAGTACCTGGAGTAAACCCACGTGCACAGGGAGAACATTCAAACTCCACCCAGAAAGACCACAGGCCAGGAAGCAATCCTGCAGCCTTCTTGCTGGGAGGCGACATCTCTAAACACTGCGTCGCTGTGCCACCCATAATAGAAAAAAATGACTCTAAATATCTAAGGAACTAAAAAGACTCTCGCAGAAACAATGTAACTGAAACATACTTATAAGCACATGAATTAATCAGATGAACACAAAAAAACACCCCCATGACAGTTATAGCCATTTAAATTTTTTTAGGGTCAGTTGGCATTGGCAGATATTTTGAATCGAGTTAATTAAAAGTTAATCATTTGTAGCTACATATCCAATGATCACTTTATGCAAGTTTCATGAAAAAATGTTAATTCAACCAAGAGAAATTTCTCTTTACGCTAACAAACACACCTACACATAATCCAAAACATAGTCATCTGTCTTTACCTTTCAGCATTTTGCAATAAGTTTTGCCTGTGTCCCTCAGCCAGATCATCTCAAAGAGTGTCTATGGATACAGGTTCCAAAGCAGAATAGTCATGATGTCAAGCTTGTCAAGGAACGTGAGTTGAGATGGCAAGAAAGTCACAATGAGACGGTACTGTAAACTGTAAAGACGCAGCTAAGACAGTTGACAGGCAAGCAAGTAAATATATAATCAGTAAAAGTGTGCTCAAGATTTTAACAAAGAGATGTGTGTGTGTTTATGTCTGCTATTACCAGTAAAAAAAAAAGCTGAAAATTGAATTATAAGTAGAAATCAAAAAACATTATACTGTGAATCACAAACTTGAATGTTATAATTAAAAATCACTTCTTTCTGTAATAAACAAGTAACCATTTATTGAACAATTGATCAGGTAATAGATTATACTTAATCTTTTAATATTATGAGTATAAGTTGATTATGGAAATTAGATGGGGTAATGAAAGAGTTAAAAGTCCTAAACCCGACAGAATGATTTTAGTATAAGCTATAATCAATATTAAGTGATTATTCTGTAATTGATGATTTATTATATGCTATTATTGTCATTGAGTGATTTGTTATAAAATATGTACTTTAAAGAGTGTAAGGCCACAGCTGAAAAGTAAGTGACAGAATGGGGAAATTGCTGTAAGAAGAGACAGTTGGGACATCGGACGTCACTGTCTGTCTCTAGGCAGGTTACTAGGGTAAAAGACAAAATTACTTGAGACAGGAAATACTCCTCTCCAAGGAGCTGCTATCCAAACATTGAGCAATCTAAAAGAGATAAAAACCTTGCACAAAGTGCAGACAGAGGCTGGAACTGCGGGGGATGAGCGAAGAAAGAAGAAGGAGATTTATGCATGCTGTCTCATGTGAAGAAAACCAACAGGACCTTGACCAAATCCAGAGAAGGAAGTCCCATCCGTCAGAGGTTTCAGCCCGGATTGCCAAAGGGTCAAGCTCTAGATAAGAGGCGCTCTTTACAGATACAGTACTGCGAGAGTTAAAATGCCAATTTAGCTCGTCTGACGACACTGCAGACTTCCAGCCTAGGATGGTAGGAAATTAAACTCTTATTTCTCCGTCTTAACCAAAATTTTATATATTTAAAGTAAATTAATTGGGAAGCTTTATAAATTGTTTTTATTGATTGGAAAATTCTATTCTATTGAAGTAATTTTAAACCTTTTCAGCTACTGATTTATGCCACAACGCTGTATCCTGCAATGCATCATTATTAATAAAACCAAAGCATAGAAAGCCAATACTCTGTGATGGATTTTTGTCAAATCACATGAGTCACTTAATCTCTATTCTCACAAAATCATGGATTCAAGGAGCTTGGTTCTGCAAATATTGGCAGGTTTTGCAAATGTGGTTCAGCACAATGATTTATTAAAATATCACCCCGAAATCCTATTCCTAGATTTTGAAGAAACCAGACCAACTATAACAGCGATTTTGTCACAAAGTCGGGGAGGTGAATGGTCGTCAGCCTGAGAGCTTGTTGGATAATTATCTGTTCTCAGCTGCTGGAATGATTTTTTCCTTTAAGGGAAGTGGGGTGAATCTCAGGGAAAGAAGACCGTAATTTTGTCTGCATTAATCATTTCCCCGCAGACAACTTATTTAAGACCAACTGTGGTATCATTCGGGTAAGACTCAGGGTTCAGGTCTGGTCTTTTACCTTTTGAAAGTAAACTGAAGGGAGCAATTCATACAGCAAGAACAATGGAATGTCATTCAAACTGGATAAATGCAGTAAATTTAATTAGCTGCTTTCTGCCTCTGTTCTGCAGAGTATCATAGCTGTTTCCAGGACTGTGCTATTCTGGACAGAGATCTCTGAGGTTGTTCCTGAGATCTGTTGGAGCTACTCTTCCAGTTTTGGGGTCACAGCACTGAGTGCTTCAATGACCACTGGTACCACTGAGGCCTTGACTCTCCACAGCTTCTCAATTTCCTCTTTCAGCCCTTTGGTATTCTTCCTAATGTTACACATGCTTGGGACTCCTATATCTATCACCACTGCCTTCTTCTGTATCTTGTTGACCACCACAATGTCCGGTTGGTTAACCATCCTGCCCATCTCTTCCACTGTTGGTGAAGACTCCCATTTGGACTATGAGACTTCTTGTTTTTCCTCTTCCACATTGAGTTTCTGCTGCCTGAGACATTTACTTAGCAGATCGTCATTGGGGGTTTTCTTCCTGATGTACTCTAGGATCATAGTTGTTTCATCCAGTTTAGAGGCTCTGATGCTCACTTGGCAAGGCAAGTCAAGGCGGCTTTATTTGCACAACACAATTCAGCAACAAGGCAATTCAAAGTACTTTAGATAAAGAATTAAAAACATTTTGACAAAGTGCAACACCAAAAAAAGTATATAGAAAGATAATGTAAAATTACAGCTGCTCAAAGAAAGAACATTTCATGAAATTAAAAGTAAAAAATTAGCTCTGATTAAGAGCTGGACCAGAAGCAGAAGCAGAAAGTAGCAAATTACATTTACTTGCGTTGTGTAATTGTAGAGAGTACACGTTATAGAATGGAAAAGTTATGAATCATTAACAGTTCACAAATTATAAACCTCGGGGTACCACTCTCAAAAGAGAAAAAAATTATATAAATCTAGGATTTATATGTTTATCAGTCTCAAAATGTTACCCTTTGAATCCACCAAAGGGGCAATGTGGTACTTTCTTTCCAATCCTAAAGGAATGTGGTTATTTCCTGTAGGAACCAGAATTTATAATCAGTTAAGCCTAAATTTCTTCTCAGAATGTAAATTTCTTTAAACAACAACAGAACTGACACTGGTGGGTCTCTGTTTCGGAGTCAGGTAGGCTGCAAAGATTTCTTTTTAGGGTGAGGGGTCTTTGTGTCAGTCTTTGAGAGCTGGTGGAAATGTAAATTTTAGTTAGAATCAACAAAAGTGATTGGTTGTCTTGGGGTTTAGCAAAAGGGGAGAGCTTGATCAATGACCATTCTTGGTCTGATAAGATCAAAAGAGAGACATCTGGGTTTCCCTTCCAAGCACTGATGAAATAGTCTATTTGCATTAGGCTATTAATGCAGAAATAGTCTGGCCCTACGTAATTAATTAAGAATTATGTGTACTTTGTACCTTTTTAAGTAATTATTATCTATACTTTTATTTATACTTAGGTATGTTTTATTTCAAGTATTTTACCTGGTTACATTTGAAATTCCATCAGTTATTAAGTAAAAAATGTGAATGTAAACATGAATTAAAATCAAGAGGAGAACAAAATGCGCACCATAACGCCTGCGAGGTCTGTTCCTTACCAGCTGGTCTATGATCCGCCTAGAAGTGATGACAAGCCACGAAGGAGGAGCTTCTCTGTTACATAATTTCAAAAGCAAATCAGCTGTATTTGTACATCCAATGTTTAGTTTCTGCCCGCTTTATTAAGATCTGTTCTGTGGTATTTTGCTAACAGACAGATTTATGAACACATCCACACACAGACAGAAACATTAATAAAATATTTATTATTTTAATCATTAACAATCTTTATTGTCATTTTAACATATATAACAAAACTGAAAAAAAACCAAACAAGCCAGTCGATGTATCATACTAATTGATAAAAACTAGAAAGAACAAATAAAAATTAGAAAGAAGATAGAAACAAAAATACACACACACAACCACACATTATCTAATCTGGGAACTGCACAGACCCTTATTACACAAACAAATTGTTGTGATTTTAGTTTTATGAAGTGTGGTTATTGCTATCGGATAGACGCTGTTTCTGAATCTATTTGTGCCTGTTTTATTTGATCTGTATCGTCTGCCTGATGGTCAAAAGGTGAATGACCAGGATTTGCAGTGTCCTTTAAAATATTCTGGGAACTACTCAGTTCTTCCAAAATAAGGAGAGGGCAGCAGGCGATCTTCTGGGCTGTGTTTATGACCCTCTGGAGCTTTTTCCTCTGATCCTCTGTGTAGCTGGCGTACGACACACACACGTACAATAAATCAGTATGCTCCCTATGGATCATCTAGAAAAGGACATGAACAGTCTCTGGGTGATGTTGTTCCTCCTGAGCACCCTTCGAACATGCAGTCTGTGTTGGGCCTTTTTCAGCAGCTGGGTTCACGCTCCAGGTTAAATTCTTTTTGATTTTGGTGCCCAAGAAATAGAAAACCATCACTTTCTCCATACAATAATGTAATTAGTGGTGAGCAGTCCATTTTCTTCCTCCTAAATTCTTTTATCAGCTCCTTGGTCTTTGAGGTGTTGAAGAGCAGTTTATTCTCCCTGCACCACGCCGTCAACTGCTCCACCTCGACCCTATAGATGGACTCATACCCTCCACAATATAGTAGTGTCATCTGCGTACTTGACAGTGGTGTTGCTGTGGTGGGTAGGGGTGGTGCAGTCGATGGTGTAGATAGCGTAGAGCAGAGGACTTAGCACACAGCCTTGTGGGGAGCTGGTCCTGAGGCTGAAGGTCGTGTTTGTGCGATGACCCATTTTGACCCTCTGGCTTCAACCAGACAGGAAGCTGTTTATCCACATGCAGGTGGAATATGGAATACCCACATCCCCCAGTTTGTGTGGGAGGATGGTACTGAACGTGGAGCTGTAGTCAACAAATAGCAGGTGCAAGTACCTCCACTCCAGGTGGGACGGAGCAGAACAGAGGGCTGAGGCTACAGGTTCTCTGTTTGATACATAAGCAGACTTGTTGGGTTGAAACTGTGGGGCAGGAGTGATAGGATGTGACCACAGACCAGCTTCTCAAAGCATTTAAACACCTGTCTTTCACCTCTTTGCGGCGGGTGATAAAAATTGTACTTTGGGAGAATTTAGAAATCAAAATAAAAAATATATTGAATTTTCTTTATTTCAGCTGCTATGTTAAACTATGAGAAAGGAAAGAAAGGTCATGACATTTCCCTGCGCACAATATGTTTCTGCTTCATGGTGATATTTCTTTCTCATGCCAGCTTTTCCAGCCACCCCTCATCTTGCTTTGGCAGCACTGTAAAAATCTGCCAGTTGAAACTGCTTCTTCATTATGTCTGTCGGAGCTGCTTGCTAGTTTCCTTTTTGTTCAACATTTCAATTGTCTGTTTCTGGACCAGTAGAGGTCAGTAGGTTGTAGCTGTCAAGCTGGACAGGCTGATGTTTCTCAGACAGGTAATGCTTGGCAGGAGATTTAAAAACATCACCAATCAGACACAGCACAGTTATCACTGTTTTGCTGAGAGATGGTTGACATTCACTGTCAAAGACAAACAGCAGTATGCTTCTTGGTTTTCTTCCTTTAGAATTTCCCAGCATGCTTTAGCTTCTGTAAACTTTCACATCACTAAGGACAAACCAGCTTCCCTTCTCGGGAAGTTTTATTTTCTCACAATTGTCTTAAATGTCAACTATGAACTGTGGGGTCTTACTCTCCCAAAGGGGGGTAAGACCTGCTCTTTTATGGACGACCACATTAAGCACCACTCCAAGTACCTGAACCCCTGAGTTGCTGCCACTCTGCAGCCAAAGACAAAAGGATGATGTTTTTCCCATATTGTTGTGCTTTTGTCTGTAGTTTTAGTAAAATATTTTTCATTAATTCTTTGGTTTATGTAACAAAACTTGAAAGAAAGAACTGATTTTTGCAAGTTCTTTCAATAAGACCATTACAACCTGTAAAATATACAACATTGTGTGAGTATTTTATTTAACCCCTTAGGCCCTAGGCCTATTGGATTGATCTTGTTGGCAGTGCTGCTGATCCCCGACATAATTTAATAGCTTGTAGAAATACCTTTAGTGACAATAACTTGAGATAATCACCTTTTGTCTTTTTTTTGGCAGGGGGTGGCAATTACAGAGGAACAGAGGAGAAACTATGGCCATGAAACAAAACCAAAGCTAAACAGAAAAACACCTATGGCTAACACAGAAAACACTGGCAAAAATGAATATTCAGAAACATACTTAAACAAGTAACAGAGGTACGCTGACAAGAAAATAACAAATTACACCAAATGAAACCCAGAAACAGTGGCAGTGTGATCAGATGGCCACATTAGCTCATAAAACATTAGCCCTCTTCACAGATTTCATCTGCATCAGGACACTGAAACTGTATTATTCATAAGTCAACTGAGTGCAGAAATGAGTTCTCCGGAACAAGCTCATCTCAGATGTACAGACAGACTGCAGGCATGTCCTCTGTGGTCAGATTAGTCCATGTTTCAAGTTATTTTTGGAGAAGAAAAGCATGACAAGTTTCAGTTTATTACAACAACAAACTGCTGAACAGTTGAGATCTTGTTCTCACCAAAAATGAATAGAGTCCATATCAGATTTTTTTTTAACGACTGCAAAAAGTTACCTTCTAAAAGATTAAAAACTATCAGATTTAAAAAGGCAGTGCAAGACAATAATAAACATGCCTCTATACCAAATTACTATGCATTTGATGTGGGCATGAAATTCCAGATATATTTGATTTAATAAGTGGAAAAGTCTCTGACCGAAGACATTTTACTGTTTAAAAAACATATTGTTCAGAGAGTTTGTAGAGTTATTCACAGCTTGTGCAATATTCTACTTTCCACAACCAGCTCTGAGGGCCCCAAAGCAGCCCAGAGTCAGCTTTTATTCAGTTTCCATCAGTCAGCACTGTGTGCTGACGATACTGCCCAACAGATGGTTGCACATAAAATTACACTCTCCAACCCATACTTATAGAATATCCAGCACTTAGTACTGTATCAGCCATGACATCAGTCATAAAGAAAGGACTATGGAGAAAAGGGCAAAAATGTTTGTCCAGACTAGACATGTCTAGTGTTTTAGTGTTTTTTTTTTAGTTTACTTTTACATGCCAGTGGTGCGTAGGCTGTGAATGTATCAGTCTTTCTATGCTCAGTACACATACCTTTGCGTAGAAATAGTGAAATGGTTTGTAAATAGTTTGATGTGTGTATGTGCAAAT
This sequence comes from Kryptolebias marmoratus, assembly GCF_001649575.2. Classification (NCBI taxonomy): domain Eukaryota; kingdom Metazoa; phylum Chordata; class Actinopteri; order Cyprinodontiformes; family Rivulidae; genus Kryptolebias; species Kryptolebias marmoratus. Next base: position 26,761,364 of record NC_051445.1, read on the forward strand.
AAGCTGACGGTACAGATCATGCTACGATGCACGTGCAGCTTCTTGCTGACATAGGCTGTAAACGGGTCTATAGTGCAGCATTTGAAAAGCTTAATGTGATTGGCTTAGGAGTAAATCGTGTCCCACGTGGAGTGCGTTCTTATTCTTATGATTAGCTGAAACAAGGAAGATACCTGGCTGGTTGAAGATAATTCCCAGTTAGAAAAAAGACTTTTGTGCATTGAGACAAGTGTGGGGGTCCAGTTACAGGACACTGTAGAGCAAGTGGGACCCTCCACTTCCTTAAAAACATCTTTAAAACATCTGATCCCCTTCCTGTAAATATTTTTGTTTGTTTTGTAATTAAGAAGAGCTAATCATTGTATTGTTCATGTTAGGCTGGATATTTAAATGCATGTTGATATTATTAAATAGGGTCAGTCCAAACAGGCACCAGGGGCAGCCCGGGGTCCTGAGGATCGGTGTTGAAGTACGGATATGTAGAGAGAGGAGCGCAGCGTTATGGATGTAAAACAGGTTGGGCTAATGTGTGCCTGTTTTTTTGTATGTTCTGAAAGACAGACAGTAAAAGTTTATTGACAACCCATGCATGTCTCTATTGTTCAGGTGTGCAACACAAGTCAGGGAGTCTCAAAATTCACACACAAATGCAGCAAAGTGTCGGGTTTTGGGTTTTCTTTGGGTTATTTGCATTCTGTTTATTGTTTTCATGTTTGTGTTCAGTTATTCTTGTCTTAGTTTAGTTCTTGTTTCTCGTGCCTTTGTTTTCTGTCACTATTCATTCTTCCTCAGTCACTCACTTGTCTCTCTGCCACGCCCATCTCCACCTGTCAGCAATTTGTGTCACTCACCTGTGCCCACTTATCTCATCACCTCCTGTGTTTAAAAACCCGGTCATCTCCTCCACTCACCGCTGATTCATTGTTTTGTTGTTCCTGGTTGTTCGCTCTGTGCCCGTTCCTGTTTTTGTCGCTCCGTGCTTTATGTTTGCATTTTTTGTTATTATGTAGTCTCTGCTTCCACGTCAGCCTTTTGTTTTATTTTGTTTGTTTTTATGTTAATAAATTAGTTTATTTTAAATTAGTCTGCACTCTGGGTTCGCCTTCGTCTCCACCTTCATTGACACAAAGTCCACAAACCAGAAGCAGTTTGTAAATGAGGATATATTTGTGTTTGCATCAGAAATACAGGTGTAAATCTTGTTCTGTGCACATGTGAATCGTTCTGCGCATTTGTGATATATGAGACTGTTTTAGCTTCATGGCTATTTGACAGAACAGAGCAGACTGACCCGTAAAACAACACAGAAGTCAAATTTTGTCATAAAGTTTAATCTGCTTGGTCCTTTTTCCTCAGTGCTGCCTTTCCAGTCCAGTCTGTTATGCAGGTGAACACTGAGGCAACGATTATAATCCTGTTTTATGTTGGACAATGGGTTTTGGTCATCTGTAGATATCAGAATGGCAAAAACTGTTTTTAATTTAGATTCTTTTTACATCAAGTCACAAAGCAGCAGCCAGTTACCTGATTAGCAACAAAATAATTCATCATCTGTGAGTGGCAAACAGAGAAATTGGAAAGGTAGAATTTGAAATTAAAATCAGGTGTTTACAATCAGTGGGGTGACACATTAGGTTTGAGTAAGCGCAAGGTTTTATTTCAAGAGCAGCAATTTATTAAAGTCTCAGCCTCACCACAAGCCCTATGTTACAGAAAAATGCTCTCAGAATTTTCTTTTTTTTATCACCCACTGCAGAAAGGCAAAGGTTGGTGATGTGTTTTTTACCTGTGTGTGTGTGGGTGTGTGCATCATTCTGTTACCAAAGTAATTCATGAATCACTGGACAGATTTTGATCACACTTTCAGGAAATACTCATTGAATGTAAAACTACAACTGATTAACTTTAGGAAGCAACCCAAATCAAGATGGCCACCACAGCTAACTGATTTTAAAAGACACAAAAAAGGCTATAATTTAGTGATATGTTAGATATTGTAATAAAATTTGGTAAGAATGTAGCTGAGAGTTGTTGACACCGTATACTTTAATATTAACTACTGGTGTCAGCTATGTTTGTCTGTCAGCAGAATATTTCATTATCCTCAGGATGGCTCTTAATGAAACTTTCAAATGAAATCAGATCTTTTTATATAGCACATTTAAAAACAACTGCCATTGACCAAAGTGCTGCACACCAAATAAATAGCAAAAATATAATACTAAACACAAGAGACTATAAAAACAAACAAACAATTGAAATATAAGACATAAAATAAAACAAATGAAACAATACAAAAATGTCAACTCCTATGTTGTGTTAAAGGTCTAAGGTTATGACCCCTTGAGTCAGCATTTACCGCTGTCCAAATCAGCCCACATCTCTACCCGATCGAGTCTATTCTGGGAGGTCTAATATCCACACCTCACCTACTTAAACCATTAGGGAGCCAGTGAGGCTTCATACCGCTTGGAGCCCGTGTTCAAAGTGAGCCCCAAAACCCCTCTGTCATTCCTCTTTGAGAATTTAAGATAAGAACCAGGAAGGACGTGGTATCCTAGGACCCCAACTGAGATCAGCTTGTGTGTTTTTGTCATAAACCAGTTGAACCAGCAGAGTAAAAAACTTAAGAGGCGACTTATATGAGAACTGTTCATTTTCCTCAAACAGACTACAGGCACTGTCATAAATTCCATCCAGTCACAGACCTCTGATTTTGTCTCCATGATAATGAAGGGCCTGAATCCTAAAACGATATCCTCCATCTGACGAGTGGTTCTGACTGCATGAAGTTTCTCAGTGTGCCTAACTTTCAGTCAAACTCTGAATAACCACTGAACTTATGAAAGCTAAATAATTATTCTTTTGTTCATTCTTGTGTTTTTGATATGTACATGATATTTCATGGGATAAATATGTGTATTTGTTTTAAGCAAGGATGTTTCACTTAACCTCTCCTTTCCCTCCAGCATATGAGGTTGAAAATTAATCTTTAATGAAGTCTGGGATAAGGTTTGATGGGTAATCTCTTTTGTGCTATTAAAATTATGTTACACTTCTAGCAATGTCTTCACCAGTACCAGAAAGTTAGATTTTAGTTAAAACCTTTGATTTCGTATAAGTGAAAGTATTTCTCAATGATTTCCTTTCAGACAAAGTGCAGAAAAGAAATGTGTCTTTTTTTCATTGGTTATTAATATAAACATGACCTTAGTGGCCAGAACCAAGACATAAAACTGTCTTATCCATCATAATAAATACCTTAGCTTTTCCCTTCTCTCAGTTTAAAAATTCTTTCCCAACTCTTCCTAATCAGAACAATCAGAAGAATCAGAACTAATAGAAGAAGCAATTTTCAGAGCAGAGTCTTCCAGACAAAAACTCTCTGTTGAACATGGCTGATCAGGAAACACTGATTGTATATCTCCTTCCTGATCCAAACCCAGAAGCAGGCTACATCTGCAATACCCTTATCTTTACTCAGTGGGATTTACCTTTTTAAGAGACTGAACTTTGGTTTATCGAACAGACCACCTTAATATTTTTAAGATTATTTTCTAAGAAACCTTTCGTATTGACTTTATTGCTTTTGTAACAGATTTTTCAAGCTCAGACAGTACAAACCAGACACAGTGAAACCTGTCTCCATCTGTGAGAATACTCTGTGTGTTCTCCTCCATCTGAGAAAATCACCTCTCACAAATGTCTGGTGATTTTAACTCCTGGGACACTAAAAGCCAAAACAACATGAGCCCTGACGTACAAAGATCCAACCACCTATTCCTGCAAGTGGCAATGCGCCCCTGGAGTTGGTCCAAGGTGTGTCACGTGTCCACGGGATCCAGCCATCTTCAGCTCCTCCTGCCTGGGTCAACGATCATTCAAATTAGTGGGAATAACCTCCTGATGGTTGGACCTCCAGATCCTTTGCTTGCTCATTATGATTTGGGATCAAAATTATTTATGGTAACATTTATTCTGGGTTATTAACAACTAAACCCAATATTAAATAGCACTTTTGTTTTTCTTATTTTGAGTAAACCTTTTAATTCTGATGCTCTTTAAGTAGGGAGTCAGTTAAGAGTTTCACTCCTCTCCATCCACAGTAATCAAAAATATAAACTTATATTTTAGACCTGGTGTTATTTTGTGACTCATCCATTGATCCCCCCTCCCCCACCACCATAAAATTACTGGAACCATTCCATTTATAATTCATTCTTTGATCTGTAAGTAGCTTGTAAATATCTCCCTTTGTTAATAAAACACATCAAATTTAAGTCTTAGTTTTTTGTTAATGTGTTTCAGAAGATCGGACTGTGCTATAAATCTGAGCTATGGCTAAATAAACTAGAGCTAAGATAATCTAGCACAAGGAAGAGTTATGAAATTTTGATATTTTTATTTATGCATTAAAAGTGTTCGCTACATTATGCAAAAAGATAAGTTTCAGATATCTACTTGCCATGGTTTGAACAAAACAAAAATAACTCAAAAACACCTTATTTTCATGATTATGTGTGGGAAGATAAGATCAACAATAGCCAATACTAAAATGGCTATAACTCAATCCATTTTACAGATATTGAGCAAAAATTGTTAGAATTTGAGTATTTTGAGTTATTTTGTATTAGGTTTATTGTTATTTTGTGTTTCTGTAATTCTGTTTTATTTCTTGCTATCCCTGTGTTTAATTTAATATTAAGTTCTTATGTAGTTTTGCTCCCTGTTCCCTCTGTCCCCTGTCATTAGTCACGTCCTCAGCTATGTACTTGTCAGACTGCCACTCCCATCTACACCTGTCTCTTGTTTGTAATCAGTCACCACTTACTAATCACCCTCACTCCATATAACCTGATCCTCAGCCTCCATTACTCACTGGTTCACTGTTACCCTGTCTGCATTCTGGGTTCGCCTCCATCTCCCCCCTTCTTGACACAGCCTTTTGTTTTCGTTCTTTAACATAAGCTACTGTTCATTTGAGCTCCTCCTGTGTCTGCCTGCATTTGACTACAAATCCTCCACCTTCCTCTCCACTAACCCAATAATAATTTAATGCCATAGTAGTTATTCACAACATATAATCTGAGCATGAAATCTTGCAATATTGCATGAGATCGACTGTACAGTTTTTTCAAGGATTATTCAAAATTGCTACAACTCCATCATTTTTTAAACATAAGATCAAAATAATCTAAAACTCTGGCATGAAAGCGAGCGAGTGACATACATTCCTTCAAGGAAGAAATATATAAATAGATCTTTGATTATATTTGTGTTTTTCATCACAGTGGGCACAATAATAACTTTCGAAGATGATGAATTGTGGTCTCGCAGCAACAAGTGAAATGTTCACAAAAAGTGTAGTGACAAAGTCCGGATTTGGTGGTGTAGCTTTACACATCTTTACAATAAACCAACTGAGTTAGAGAACTTTTCAAACCCTTGGAGTTTTAAAGTTATTTTAAATGATAATTTTTTGTTCCTTAACATTTACAATGAAGATTTAAAAAATAGAACATTACTGTCAAACCTCATTTAAACTGTTTCACATCTTGGTAAAGGTACGACATCAGCATCAAACAGTTACGAGAAAAGAAAAGAGTCTCTTTCTAAATGGGCTCGTTTTTTTTACAGCCCGAACAGAGCATCATATGACCTCATTCAAATCTCAGATAATGTGCTTTTGTTGTTGAAATATAATTAATAGGGTTTTATAATGTGTGAACCCACCATCCCAATGGAACCACCAGCCCTCAAGTCCTTTGACCAATCCTCTGTTATGTTCATTATAAATTATATTAAAGAGGTGAAATACTGGATGCCCAGTAACCAGGGACGGCTGGTATAAGTGGGCTATTAGGGCTAAGCCCTCCCTGGTTTTTGCAATAAAAATGTTCAAACACCTAATAAGCACAAATTAAAAATATTGTATCACATTTTTTGAAATCTACAACAAAACCGGTGCCAAACAGTCTTGAGAAAACCCCAGCATCTTTCCAAAGGGCTAAATTTCTCAGCCCCGATCACTGAATGTAATTTTGTGATACAAAATGATTGACAGCTGTCTTGTCCCGCCCCCTCGGTTTGCTGCTCATTCGGGCTAATTTAATTCAGCCCAGGGTCAGACCAAGGCCTCGGGCTTTAGCCAGTGAGGGTAGACGTACAATACTGTCTCGAGCGCAACTCTATGTGGGCGTGGTTTAGAGTAGACTGACATAGTTACTATGGCGAGCAAGACAAACATAAACGAAGCAAATTATTTTTTTATTTATTATTTTATATTATTTTATTTCTCACCCATTTTCCTTAATGTTTTGGGGGGAAAACTGGAAGTCAAGAGGTTGGGGGTGGATAGACCAAGGGATTCAAAAACGGAAAAGCGGCAAAACCAAAGTTTTTCTGTGACCTGGTTTCAGCGAAAGGACTGGCTAACAGCAAGTGTAGCTAACAAATCTTTAACAAGGTGGTTATTAACCTTTTTACATCCCAGAAAAGTCATCAGAGTGAGATTCTCTTTAAATAAAGTAGGCCTCATTTTAAAAAATGCACCTTCCAATATTGCATGGCTTGTTCGATTTTATTTTATCAGTGTGATTAGTAATCATGTCAATGAGTGTGGAGCAGTGTTATGCAAAGCTGTTTGACTGTAAAAAATCCTCTGAAATAATTATAGTTGAAACTCTTAATGCAGGGGAGGAAGTATTGGACAACTGACAGAGGCTCTGTGTAAGCTTGTTTTTTGGAGGTGGTTTGTTTTAATGTTGTCTTTCTGATGAAAAAGGACATAATGTCAATTTAAAGCAGGTTTTCTTAATTTCAAGTTCAATTATTATGTTGTTGAAATGCAAACTGCAGCATTTTATATCCTTTAGCCCACCCTACAAATATCACCACCAGCCACCACTGCCAGAAACTGTCTACAGTTAAAAGATAAGTCTGAAATTGTGATTTTTGGTTTCTTCTAACACTTGTGTAAAGCATCACATTTAAATCCTTTATCTTCTGATCTTTAATCCCTGGTCAAGAATTTAGGTGTCATTTTTGACTGTCAGCTAAAATTTCATGAACAAATTCATTTTGTGGTAAAAAGTTGTTTTCTACAAGTCAGAAACATTTTCATGCTTTAATCCATTCTCTCTGGCAACAACAGGAAGACAGGTTTTACAGCATTAATCACATCTAAGTTGGATTATTGTAGAATAACTCAACTTTATTTTGCCATCAGCCAATTTCGGTTGTTCTGTCTGCAGCTGGTTCAGGATTACTTGATACCAGAAAAAGAGCCAGTCTCACTCCTGTGTCAGCCCTAAAATTCATATATTTATAAAGCTTTATATGTTTTGAATCCTGAATATATATCTGAACTTCTCTGTCTTTTTTCAAATCCTAGATCTCTTGGATTTTCTGAGCAGGTCCTTTTGGAAATCTCTGCTCTATATTAGTCAGTAAAGGATGGTGACTTTGCTGTCGCTGCCTCAAAACTTTAGGAAGTTGCAAAATCCTGTACAAAGAGTCTGAACTTAATCAGCCTACAGTCATATAGACTGTGTGCCAACAAAGAAAAATCAGGACCATTGTTAAACTCTCCAAGGGTGAATGACTCTCAAAGATCCACTGGAAAACTAAGGTTTGCAATCGACCACAAAATAAAAAGAACTGAGGGTAATTTCAGCAGAGAGACATAATGTTTGCAGAAAGGAAAGTACTGCGTTCCATTAGCCCATTGTTAGCAGCAGAATAGTCATTGTGTGGAGTTCTGTTGTCACATTTACGACCAGAACAGCATTTTTTCTTTGATGGAACCATTTATTCTGAATTGTTTGAATATATTCTGAAGAAAAAAACTGGAAATCTGCCAGTCGATAAACTGTCAAGAAAAATTGATTGACATACAGTTAGAAATATCCAGAGCATTCAAGTTGTTTAAACCAAGAAGGAAAAAAAAGAACTGAAGGCTTTGCAGTCCTTGGAGGAATTCAAGTCGCCCGCTTCCTTTCACAGCAAAGTTTTAAACTAACATCTTCCTCTGATGAGAAATAATGGAGTTGTAGCCATTTTGGTCAAACCATGTAAACCACGTTTTGCACAATTTTGTGCAACATTGCAAGACCTTAAACAACATGCGTTAGCTGTCCAAGTCTATCTAGGGCCACTATCCTGCAGGTTTTAGATGTTTTCTTGCTCTTAAGCAAGTCTTCAAGTTCTGCAGCAGCCCGTTAATACCTCATGCTTTCAAATCAGGTATATTGAAGTAGAGAAACATCCAAAACATGCAGAATAGTGGCACTCCAGGACCAGGATTGGACACTGCTGAATCTAATGAATTTAATCATTAGATTACTAAATCTATTCATCCTTACGGTTCATCAGATTTCAACAGCTGAAGAGGAATTCATTATTACAGTGATTTTTGATCTTATTTCCACCAAATGAGGAGAAGACTAGATTTTGTCTAATAATTTTATTACAGAAGTAGAATCAACAACAAACAATTAAGACAACAGAGCAAAAAACATGACTAACACTAAGAGTTTGGGGAATTCTTTTCTAAGAAATAACTGTGAGTGAATTACTTTGAATGTCATTTAATCAGACAATGCAATTAAGTTAAAATCCCTTAATGATGATAATGATTAATATTATTATATGACTTTGATTATCAATTTGTCTGATTGAGAAGAATCTTTTAAACAGAATGTTTTAGGAAAACTATGTTTTAGAATTATACGTACAAAGATTTTAGACGGTGTAGACCTTTTTATCAATAGGTTTTGGGACACGATCAGAAGGATGTTAAAAATTCTGTCAGATTGTCAGGTTAATCTTAATGAAACATCAGATTGTTTTACTAAACTTGCATCATCTTAAAGTATAACAGGCAGTCCCAAACTGCTTTTTTGTTTCTCTCCCATCACACAGAATCAAAAGTGCCTCACAGGATCAGAAGATCTGTGTGTGTGTGTGTGTGTGTGTGTGTGTGTGTGTGGGGGGGGGGTCGTCACTCTGTCTTTTAGGGCACTTCAGAGGCTGACCGTGCCTTAACAGAACCACGGCAAAGAGGCAGGCTAATGTCTAAAACCTACTGGGGGTCAGTGTTCAGAGTTCCATCCAAGGTCACCTGAGGTTGTGGTGTTGTTTGAAGAGGGTCAGCGAGGAGGCAGCTGATGCAGCAGGAGGCAGGAGGAAGGTGACATGCAAACTGGAGCAACGTTCTTCAAGGTACAAAGCTATATCTCAACCTTGGTTTTCTCTTTGTTGTTTTTCTTTTCTTTTTTTTTCATTATTGTCTGTTAGACTTGCAAAAACAACTCTAAGCAAAAAATGTTCTTTTTTTTAGGTTACAAAAACAAAGAACAGAGATGAATGAGGGGGAAGATCGTCACACAACGAACACAAAGACGAACTGAATTGCAATCACTCACCAAGGCTTTCTCTTCAGTTTGTTATCAAAGAAGGTTTGATGAGAGACTAGAACATTCAGGTTGCTCATACTGACAAACCTTGGGGTTTGTGTAAAAAGGTATTATCTCACTCTGTACAAAGATTCATCACCTACAACTGAGGACAGTTTTCCTGTAAGACAAGAGATAAGATTTGTTAAAACACTTATTAATAAATAATTGCACACAGATCATGATCACCAACCATTTTTCATATTTCAAAATCAAACATATCTCATTTCAGCAACGAATATTGCTAGATTCATATATATATATATATATATATATGGTAGGCAAGAATAGGCTTGGCTTGGCTTCAGCCTATTCCTTTTTTGGTGAATTTGAGATTTGTTTATTGATTTTCTTGTTTTGTTCTGTTTTGTTTTCTGTGTACAATTTGCCAAAATAAAAAATAAAGTAAGTAACATATATGAATCAGAGGTCATGAAAGAAAGGGATCCTTTCCGTCAAATGTCCTAGAAATCTCCAGACCTCAGTCCAACTGAGAATCTCTGGTTTGAGTTAAAGATTGTTGGACACACGCATGTGGAGATAAAATGGTCTCAAAAGTATTCCCAAAAGTGTTCAACATGAATCACAAATGCATAGCATTTTGGGTTTTTTTTTAAATGTGCACATTTCAAACTTGCACAAGTAGGGATATTCTAAGCATACAAATTGTCAAATGCGCACGCACAAATCACCTGCCACAGATGGATCAGTAAACACAAGCACATGGATCAGGTTCCCTGTGCTTGGGATTTTTGAGACTTTCTTCACATTCCAGATTCACAAATCTAATGCTGCACTTAAGGCTGGGGCATCTGGGCCTTACCAGATTTACTGGGTTATTGAAAACAACGTATGTCTGCCTAGGCCCAGTAGCTCATGCAGCAAAAACTATCACAGCATAACACTGACTAACTCAGGACTGAACTTGTAAAACACACCTGATAGAGAGGGCTGTGAGGGGAAAAAAGAGGCCTACTGGAGGAGCAATAATCAGCCTTTTCAGCACTTCTGACAACTAAAGTTGGTGTGAAACAATATTACTGCATAATGCCAAATGTGTGATTATATTATTATTTTCCTGATTTTTATTTTACTGTACAAAAAAACTGAAATATAATAGTTGTACAACTGTTTTTTTTAAATGAAGTAGAGGAAAATCTTCTGAACTCATGATAAAAACACTGCACCTTCAGTACTTTGTTGCACCACCTCTGGCTTTTCTAACAGCCGGAGCTCTCTGAGGATGAACCTAACTAATGACAAACAGTACTCTTCATCAATCTGCCTCCAACTGTCTCTTATTGCTGTTCTCAGATCAGCTTTGCAGGTTGGACTCTTGTCATTGACAGTTTTCTTCAGTTTCCACCAGAAATTTTCAACTGCATTGATATTCAGATTACTTGCAGTCCATGCCAGTGACATTATATGACTTTGTTGAAGGAAAGGTTTCATATCCTTTGTCCCGTGGAAAGATACATCATCATCCTGAAACATGGAGTCATCATCACCAAACATCCTTTCAGCTGATGGAAGAAGAAAAGTGTCCAAAATTGCAATGAAGACTTTGGCATTTATTGCAGATGTAATGACTGCCATCTCCTCGTGTCTTTACCTGACATGACACTTTTATCCAGCCACAGTCCATGATTACTTTTCAATTTGTTTTCTGTTTGGGTGTTCATGATGGCTTTCATTTGTCCTTTCTGTTTGAAAATACCATGTCTTTCAGGTGATTCCTTACAGTTTGGTCACAGACATTGATTCAGAGACATTTTATAACCATCCCATTTTGTTTGTACTTGGTCCAGATTTCAGACCCATCTGACTGGGAACAGCCAACATCTTTTTAACATTCTGTGATGATTTACCTTTTTGAAGAAGTTTCATAATCCTCTCTTTTGTTTCAGCTGATATCTCTGGTGTTGGAGCTGTGATACATGTTGGTTTGTTTTGTGCTGCAGCTCTTCAAGATGTGAGCACTCTTTTTACCTTAAAATTAATAAACAGATTTAATCTAATGCATGTGTTTGTTTTAGAAATGCAAATTATTACAGAGTGATTCCATATTTTTTTTCTGCATTTGATCTTGAAATAGCTTTTGTGGCCGACTTCAGCAAATACATATTTCTTTTTTCTTGTTTCTCAATGGCAGAAGGTTTGAGTTTTGAAAAATTATAGTTTTATGACACGTCTAGGAATTTTTTGTGAATTTTCCTTTTTTAAAATAACTTTCTCCAAGAGTGATGGTTTTATAATTTTTGCCAGGGGTTGTTTATCGAAACATTCAGATCATTCAGGAGATGAGTGCTAGTACTTGTGTTTTTTATAACTTTTATACTTTTCAAAGAATTTCAGTTGATTTACAAATATTTTCCCTAAAGAAATACATTAAGATCTTTCAGCATACTTGTTTTATTTATTTTTTTCATACTGTAAGTTAATTTTAGTTAGTTTTGCTGTTTCTAGCTTTAGTGTTTTTCTATTTTAACCAGTCATTTGATGGCCTTTTGCTGCTTTTAGATAACCTTCTACTGTTTTAACAGTGTTGTTAGCTTTAGATTTCAACAAACCTTTTGGTACTCTAAGCTTTTAACTAGCCTTTTTTTTTTTTTTACCTAATATTAGATAGCCTTTAGGTACATTTATTTTTTAGCTAGCCTTTGAATTTTTTTGTTTGTTTTATCTAGTATTTTGCTACCTATAGCAAGTATTTTACCAGTTTTAGATTTAGCTTGTGTTTTGTTACATTTTGGGTTTTAGCTAATGTTTTCCTACTTTTAGCTTTTAGCTAGCATTTGCTACTTATAGCTTCTGTGTAGTTTTTTTCCTCTACTTTAGGTTGTTAGCTATATTTAGCTTTTAGCTAGCCCTTTGTGACTTTTACCTTTAATTGTTTGCTACGTTAGGCTAGTTTCTTTGTTGTTGTTGGACAGTGTTTTTGCTTTGTTTAGATTTAACAACTTTGTTTGTACTTCTTCAGCAAATTTAAGAAGCTGTTTAGCACTCAGCATTCGCTGCATTTTGAAAAAAAATGCAAACATGCAAAAAAATTATCTAGTTAAAATTCAGTTTGAAAATACTATCAAAAACCTTGTCATAAACATTTGTTTATTCACTTGCATCTCCACTTCATTTTCATCTCTGCTGGGAAGGAATGAAACACAAGGAGAGGAGTCAGGGATGTGTAAACTGGGAACTCAGATAAGAAGAAAGAAAAACAGAACCAATGCTTAGTCAGTGGGAGGTGACGAGTTGCATTTTAGAACTTTAAAAAAATATATATATAAATATTTATTGGTCCTTGTTTACTGACTCAAGACATATGATCATGCTTATTTAATGACAATCCTTCAGTATGAACTATTTACCACCCATCACCAAAAGCTGGATGATAATGTTTTTGTCCACGTCTGCATGTGGGTTTGTGTGTATTTACAGATGTTTGTGTGTTTTTGCCTGTTTGCAAAAAAATCTTGTGAATCTCAAATCTCACTTTTATTATCATGTACAATCAAATTTAAAAGTGACCTTCTGAAAACAAAACAATAGTTATAACTTAGTTTTACAGATACTGAGCTACAATTTGGTGCACAGTTTGTGCAGGATTTTTGTTTAAAACCTTGCCAATGACTATTGGGGTCAACTCTGTCTGCCTGTTAGTAAAATATCTCATGAACCACTGAACAGATTTTAATAAACCCCTCAGAAGGTTATCACTGGAAGTACATCTACAACTGATTAACTTTTGGCATCAACCCACTTTAATATGGACACAACAAGCAACTGAACGTAACCAACACTAAAATGGCTATATCTCAGACAGTTTCATAGATATTGAGCTAAAATTTGATCTGATAACAGCTGATAGCCATCTAAAACATATGAGAGATCAATTGTGCAAAATGTTATTTTCAAGGTTTTTTCCGAAACTGACAATTGCAGGTGGTAGTTTGTCGGAGGGCCCAAGAGTACAGGTAGCAGACAGGTATAAACAGAAAATGTTTCTTTAATAACTGAGAACAAAACCAGGTGTTACAGGAGACCAAAAGCAAACAACCCACATGCCTGGAGATTGGTGTTAGATGTGACATTTTGACAGAGTGAGAGAAGATGGGGAGCTTACATCTGCTGGGAGGGATGATTGGTGAGTGAGGGCAGCTGGAATGATTACAGATGAAGCGCAGGTGTGTGACAGGCAAGACGGAGAAACCAAGGGAAATTATGAGAGGAACAAGGGAACGAATCTGTCAGGCAGAACAGGTAACAAGGGATACAGATTACCTAAGAAACAGAAACACTGGCAGAAAAACATGATCCTAAAGACATTGCTACAAAAACTGAAACACTCCGATACACAGAACTGAAAAAACAGGGACATACAAAAAAAAACAAAAAAACAACACAAGCAAACAACCAAAACCCCCCAAACTAACAAAAACAGCTTTAACTCTGTCATTTCTTATCCAAACATGATCTAAGTCTAATGCCCCCTTTCCACTGGCTCTATTTCAGAAGCCCTGCTCTACTCGGCCCGGCTTGGCTTGGCTCTGTAAAAAAGGCATCGCGTTTCCACTGGCCAGTTCAATCAGTGAGTGTGCGCTACCGAAACTTGGCGTCATTTGTGGAGACAACGAAAGAGCTATGGACAAAGTTGGCCCTGTGTTGTTGCCGTTTTTTCTCCTGAGACTTCAGGAAGAGAGGCACAGTGGAAGAAATGCTCTGGATGCCGCGATTGTTGCGCGGAGTAGGACAGCTGTTATCCGCCGGAGATTTCAAGCTTTACAGCACCTTCAGCTGGGGGACAGACGGCATAAATGTTGCAGGGTAAGCTAACGGTGTTGTTTATAGTCCAAAATTGTCTATCATTGTTTTCTTCGCTCTTCTTACGCTTCACACCCACAGCCAATGAGTGAACAGGAGCTAAGCTTGCGTCACCAATGAAAGCAGGGCCGGCCCAGCTGGCCCTACTCCAAAGCAGGGGCCAAAAAAGCAGGGACCGGCCTCGAAAAAATGCCGGTGGAAAAGGGGTATAATGCTCTGGCATGAAATGTGCAGGGTGATATCCATTCCTTCAAGGAACGTTGTTATTTTAATTTTGTTGTTGTTTTTCACAGTTGAATATGTTCTTTATTTTATTTAACCAGGAAAAACTCACTGAGGTCTAAGAGATCTTTTACGAGAGTGTAAATGTAGTACAAACTGCTGTGCTGTTCATTCTTTAGACTAAAGCAAATATGAATACTGATGTATAACCAGTAATGGTGCCTTCATAGACATGGAAAAAACCCACATCACATGTTTTAATGCACCTCCATCCTCTCATGAACACCAGCTTTCCCACTGCCATTTGGATCCTCTCCACTTCAAAGCTTTCTATATTCCGGTTTCTTCCATTTCCAAAGGGTTATCTTTTTTTCCAGGTGTCATTCAGTGATTTCCACTACAGATCTGTGTGTCTGTGTTTGTGTGGCAGTGCCACCTGGGGCCCTGAGGCTCATGAACATTCAGTGCTGCTTTCCACCATTGTTTTCCTCTTTACACAATGTGTTCATTATGGATTTTAACAAGTACAATTGGGCAAATAAATTCAGGGATAATTGACTTAAATTATTTAATTACATGATAATATGATTTCCTATGGTTTACCAAGCTCGTGGCTTTTTGTTTGTTACTTATCGCCCTTTCACTTTTGGCAACCGGCAACATTGTTTTTGATGTGTATGTGTGCCTTGTGTACCTGTTTGAGTCTGTCTGGTAGCAAAACATCGCACAAACCTCTGGGTGAATTTTAATCAAACTCTCTGAAAGTAATTATTGGACATACATCTACAGTTGATTGGATTTGGCAGTCAACCCAATTTGAAATGGCTGCCACAGCCAAGAGTCTAAAACTATCTATAACTCAGCAATGTGTCAGTTTTACATATGCAGGGCTAAAACTGGTCATGGTAGTAGCTGAGATTGATCTCCATCACATATTCTGAGTGCTAAAGGATTGTGTTGTGAAAGGTGAAAATGGTGGAAACGAGACGAGTCACAAACCTGACCCAGTGAGACCTCACAGTGAGGAAACCCAGGCCCTATCTGGTCAGGAGGGGGAGAGCAACCCTCCATATCAAGATAACATCACCCAGCCTGCTGTGACCGGGGAGGATGGTCAAGACTTGCTGTTTGTTCAGCCTGCTGAGCTTGCATATGGAACCATGCCGTGCCAGGCCTTCTCATACCCTCAACTAGCTGGGGTGGTGAACCCTGCGTTCACCTACTATAACTCTCCAGTAATGGGG
>NC_051445.1:26777706-26835381 GCF_001649575.2 Kryptolebias marmoratus
GTAAGTTCCTGAGTGTGCGTTCTCTCTCTGCTGGTTCATATTCTGGTGTGGTGGCACAATAAGGGCACGAGCTGAGCTAAGTTAGGGGTGCCAGGGTACCCCCCCTTCCCGGTTCCAGTCTAAAAGCCTCAGAGAGGAGTGACAGAGGGGACCCGGGGCTCACCACGGACGCGGGCTCCGTTTGGCCTGTCGCGTCCTCGCTGGGTCCTCGGGCCGCCTCTTGGCTAAAGGAGCATTGATTCACCGTCTGGAGCCGCGAGTCAATCGGTCAAGTTGCATTGTTGTTTCTTTTTTTCTTTTTATTTTAAATCCTACTTATCTGGTAGTCTGACAAGTCTGTCATGGTAATTTGAGTCTTGTCGGACGTCTGGGTGGCTCAAAGTAGGTGAAAGGTGTGGGCCGCAGACCTCCCAGCAGAGGCTGGATTCACCGTGAGCACGAAGCAAGCGGGTGGATTTGACTCAGCAACAGGTGTTGACTCAAGCTGTCTGAACCCTCGGGCCTTTCCACAGATTGCTTAAAATGTTGCCATTAATTATTTGAAGTCGCCACTATTTGTCTGTTGCTGAAGAAGTACAAACAATTTGTCTGTCATAAACCACACTTAGAAAATACTTATTGGATATACATCTTCAACTGAATAACTTTTGGAAGGAACATAGTCATCACAACTAATTGATCTTAGTCAATGTATAAATGATAACAGCTCAGCAGATTTTACAAATGTTAAGCTAAAATATGATGTGGTAGTGGCTGAGAGTCATTCACATCATGTACTCTGAGCGTGAGATTTGTTGCACATGCAGTTATTTTCAAGCTATTGTAAGGATTTGGGTTTTGTTTTGTTTCTTGGTTTATTTTGTTTTTATGTGTTCTGGTTTTGTCATTGTTGTCTTGTCATTATTCACTCCTCCTCTGTCTGCACTTGTTTACTTGCCACGCCCATCTCCACCTGCCTTCACTTGTAATCACTCACCTGTGCCCACTTCTTATAATTATTCCTGTCTTTAAAACCCAGTCAGTTTCTCCATTCCCTCGCCAGTTCATTGCCTCAGGTACAGTCTGTGTCGTTCATTCCATGTTAGTCCAGGTTTCCACCTGACCTGACCTTGCCTTGCTGTTTTGTATTTAGTTTAGTTTAGTTTTGGCTGCCATGCCAGCCTTTTGGTTTCCTTTTGTTTTTGTAAGTTTATTTAAAAATAAATTTTTGTTTCCTTAAGTATGAGTCTGCGCTCTGGGTTCCTCTCGCTCTCCACCACTCATGACAGCTATACCAGCTTTAATTCTGTCATTTCTCATCATCAAATGGTCTTAGTCTAAAATATTGGCATGAAAAGTGGCTGGTGATATGCACTCCTTCAAGGATTAGTAGGTCCTTCATTTAATTCTGCTGCAGTTTCTTTAATCAAACAAATAGGTGTATCTTTTCATTATATCTTCACTTTAAAGGTATCTTTTTAGACGATATTAAGTAATATACATACTTGGAGCAATGTAGACAAAACAATTCCGCAGTGAGCGTTTAGGTAAATGCACTAGAGAAGCTTTTTTTTTGTCTTTAGAGGAAAGGGGGTATGGCAAGCTCACCTCTGAGGAACAAAAGCTTTATCCTAATAGTTGGCTGTAAATATCAAAGAGGAAACTATGTGTTAGAAGGAAATAAGCCAAAGAGAAGCTGCCTGTGAGCAGGGAGACAGTGCGAGTAAGGAAGGAGTTTAATTTGACCAAAAGCTTTCTCATTGCTTGTGAAAAGTGCATCCGCTGATGACATAACCAAAGCTGCCGTCATCTTAACTCACAGTAAGAATCTATGCAGCTTTATTAAGCTAAAGTAAAAAACACAATCATTGATATTTCCCTGTAAACCATCTGATGTTACCCCTTTTTTTAAACAAAAATAGATCAATTAAGTAAGTAATTTAGGGAGTCCATTATTATTGCTGAAGTTGAAAAGCAATACCGTTTTTGCCTGTGTTTGTTTGCCTGCAGCATTAGCAAAAAAGATGGCCACCACAGCTCATCCTTACTGTACAAGGTTTAACTCCAACCTTTCTCATCATTATATGATTTTAGTTTATAACTCTGGCATTAAAGGTGGTGGACAATGTGTGTTGCTTCAAGGAGTGTTAGGCCTTTAATTCCAGCAGCCTTAATTAAGCTACATAACAAAGGCTGTTGTTGCTGTGAGATGACTTCAAATGTTCCTCCAGACACTAATGTACAGCCTTAGAGAATTATATGGAAGGGTTATTATCTATTCAAATTTGTAAGCAGCTTTCTTCTTGCTTTGGCGAAGAAAAAACGTGCTTCTCCTCATCATTAGGAACTAATGCAGCATATAAATTATTCACCTGTAGCTTGTTGTATGTGTATTTTAATATGTATGTCTCTGGCACTTTTTCCTAACATAACTACACCGTGTCAGCATGTGTAAACCATATGGAGACCAAAGTTTGGTTCTAATGAGGCAGAATGGAATATCTGAGGTCCCGGTTAGGGGTTAGGTTTTGAGTTAGGCGTTGAACAGTAAATGGAAGTCAGAGTAGTGTTCAAATAATTATAGTTGCACAAGTTTGTGAGTGGGTGAAAGAGTTCACTTGGATCATGACAAATTAGAACATTTCTGACTTGAGCCCTGGAGTCCAGGCACAGTTCTGCACTTGCAGTGATGTAGAAAAAAAAACAAAAAAAAAAACCAGACACATTCTGTACAACTTCAGACATTGCATTATATTACAGTCAGTAATCTCCTTCAGCGCTGGCCCTAGCTAAGCCGTGTTCTATAAATGTCTCAACGAGAGTCCCACTGTGTGGACAAAAGACCAACAGACCGAATGTTTTGACTTTTTCTTTGCGCGATGCAGTACGATCAACGCTTCTTATCTTTAGCGTGTGTCTTTGAGCTGAAGGGGGAGGTTTTTCTCTCGTGGCTTACATAATACTTTTCATGCTGAGCTTCCGTCTCTGGAGACCTCTGCAAAGATTGACAATTACATACAGTCTCACACTGACAAGTCTCACTGTGGGTGCTGTTGGAAGATTTCATATTATACATTAAAGTAAACACCAATGCTTTCAGATGAAAGGTTAATCAGAAAACATGAGAGAATGCCAGAACCACGAACTTCACATCATATCAAGGTTTAAATTTGCAAACCAAAGACAGGTCAGTGCTGTTTCTTGTAATGCAGAGCTGGATTTGCTGAAAACTGCAGGGGATGTCTGTACAACACTGTCCTCTTGTGGTAAATATTGTGTCCAAAAATTGTGGTAAGGTACCATTTGTACCAAGTACAGGTCTCAGAACTGTTTAAGATAAGAGTGTGCAGCTTTCACAATCATAGGAAAACTTTTCTGTCGTTTTTCCACTAAATCAAATGTACTTGAAGGTTTAAATAAAAATAATGCAACTTACTGAGTTGAATATAAATACTTGATACTAAATTTACAAAAACTATAGTTTGTTGCATTAGAAAAATAAAGATTTATAATAAATTGTTCTCAGTTTTACATGTTAGAACAGAAACAATTAATCAGCAGAGGGGAAAAATTGGAAGCAACACTCAATACGGCCCATTACATACTATGTAACTCCCTGGTATGTACTATGTAAGTATGTGTTACGTTCTATGTAAGTAGCATGTATAATCACTGTAAAAATACAGGGATGCTTGTTCTTGTAGCTAAATACCTGGTACATATTGGGTATGTACCAGGTATGTAGCGTACCTAGTAAATGGAAGGTGCATACTATATAAGTAGCAAGTATGTACATACAAGAAAAGTAGGATGTATGTACCAGTAAGTAGCAGGTACTTACCAGGTAAATAGCAGGTATATGCATGGTTTGTACCAGGTACGTAGTCAGTACATAACAGGTACATATTTGGTAAGTAGCTGGTACAAACTCAGCAAATGTCCTGTACATACCAGGTAAGCAGCAGGTACATTCTCTGTCTTTAAGTAGGAGGCATGTACCCTAAAGGTATCAGATATGTACTAGGTAAGTACCAGTTACATACCCAGTAAATATCAGGTACATATCCAATAAGTACCAAAAACATACCCAGTAAGTACCCGGTATGCATCAGGTAAGTCCTGGGCTGTATTAAGTATTGCTATGAAAGGAAAATATATCTCCTATATACCTCTTTTGAGTTCTTTTCTATGTTTGTGGACAATTATTCACATAAGTATGCCACTTCTAATAAAAGCATAAACTTGCAGCTTCATAAATTTTTAGGCCCACTTGTTGGACATTTATTTATGAGTTGCTTAGTTTATCTAATATAGGCAGAGACATATATCTACTTTAACTTTATACAGTTTCATAAAATACAGACTTTTACTTCTTGGGTTTTTTTTTATTCTTATCATAATTTTGATTGTTATCACAATGATTAACCATATTTTTCTAGCACCCCTTCTTTTAGTGTCTTATGCTGCACTTTCACCCCCAACACTGTATGGCTGAAAGTTGGAGTATTAAGGTGGTAATAAATTCCTAAATTTGTTTTCTTCCTTGTATTAATATACTCACTCTGTCACAGAGATTTCATTCACATATCTGCAGAAAACTGCAAAACATAACTCCAGCAACTATGGGTGTTCAACAGGATTAGCTCCTTTGTATTCAGAGAGACCTCCATTTGTGCTGTAATTGATTACTTTATATACTGTATTTCTTTGGTACTTGCATTGATCCAAAGAATATTCAGATGATTGAACTGTATTTTAAAATCCATAAAAAGAAGTTTATAATATGGAATTTCAGATCTTGCTCTGCCATTAAATGTAGCGCCGTAGGCCTGTTTCCCTTCAACCTATTGAGCATTTTTTAATTAAATCACAGAAAGCTTTTTTTAATAAAGGGGTTTGCAGCTGGTTGCTAAGGACTGGTGGGCTCAGATTGCCATCTTTTCAATTTTAGTACATAACAAATCTTTTTATGACGTCAAGCTTTAGTTCCTGTATAAATTTAGTACATCCTTTATTCATAATAATAATTTTTGTTGTTTTTGCAGGATGAACAGTTGATAAGAACTAGAGAAATTGAAAATGCAAAAAATTCCAGTGAGAATGCTGAGTGCTTAATGGCTTTGTTGAAATTTGTTGAAGAAGCTAAAACTGAGTCAACTCTAAAAGAAGAACACTAAGTAAAAGCTAAAGAGAGCAAACCCTACCTAAAAGTAGCAAAAGGCTAGCAACAAGTACCAAGGCCAGCTAAAAGTTAAAAGTAAGACAGCAGAAATACAGTAAGTTTGCTAAGGCATATTTCAAAGAGAACAACATTTTTGAAAGAACTGAAGATCTCAATGTATTTATATGGGGAAATATTTGTAAATAAAGTCCAAAAAATATAAAAGTTGCTAAACCCAAAAGTCATAATAGTTCTCAGTGCAATAAACATTTTGATATATAATGGCTAAAATAGCACAAAGTATACAGAAGTAGTTAAATGGCTTTCAAATGGCCTGCACTTAGTGCTTTATCTAGTCCAAGAACCCCAAAGGGCTTTACACTACAGTCAGTCATTCACCCATTCACCCACTGATGGTGGTAAGCTATATCGTAGCCACAGCTGCCCTGGGGCGGACTGACAGAAGTGAGGCTGCCATCACATCAGCAACACTGAACCCTCTGACCACCACCTAGTTAGATTGCAAAAAACAGGCAAACAGTAGCATTCACACAATAAAAGTTCAGAAACAATGTGGCTTTTAACAATATTTACATGTTTTATAATTGCACTTTTACTATCCCATTTCTCAACTTTCTCTTTCTTTGATCAACTTATGTACTACAGAATTTTATCATTATTCCAGAAACCAAGAACTTTGGAGAAGAAGGATGAAGGCCTCCCCCAAAGAATTTGAATGTGTTGTTATAGAAATATATATAATCTAAGGAAGAACAGAAATATTAAGACAGTCTCAAGCTTAGATTTTACATTACTTCCTGATTGTCTTGTAAGTGCAAGTGACTGGTGAAGGGGCTGATCACTTTCCAGTCAGTACCATAATAAATGACAATATATACAGACAAAGGGACTTTATATTAACAAGATGTTGTTTGGCTAATCTAACTGGCCAAACTTTAAGACAAACTGTAAGAAGATGACTCACTTAATATCACTTGAGGGAATCATTGAAGATTGTACTAAGCAGATTACAGAGCTTTTTTTAAGTGCTGCAAAGATCAGTATCCCACAAAGAGTAACAAAAGGCAGGACAAAAGGGGTTCCTTGATGTAATAATGATTGCAGCACAGCGATTAAAGAGAATAATGAAGCACTGAGAACATTACGGACAAACCTGACAAGAGAAAATTTAATAGATTACAAAAGAAAAAGGGCAGCAGCTCACAAGATAATTAAGGATGCAAAAAAATAATAATAATAATAATGGTGAGATTACTGCTCCACCATAGGTTCAGAAGTAAAACTATAACATGTTGGTTCAATGTTTAATAAATGTTTAATAAATTTTGATATATGGTATTTTTTTTAATTTAGATAAATGTATCAAATTGTCATTAAATGCAGATGATGGGGCCATATGGATGAGGGAAAAGAATGTATCATATGAAATAAAGCATAAAGAAAGCAATTAGTAAAGTCGAGAATTGATCATAGGAAAGGGCTTTCAAGTGATCAGTAATTAAGTCCTGCTACAAGATGATCACAAATAAGAAAAAGATTGATATAGGAAAATTAACATTATATGGCCAGCCACTAGCATTGTTTTTTTTTATCTGAATATCATGGGTTCTGGTCAGACAGTTGTAAGGCCCTTTATCTGTCTGACCAACCAGTTGCAAAGGTGGACAAAAGTACAGAGTCAAAAAATAAAGTACATTTTTATTTACAAACAAAAATTTGTAAATATCCCCTTAAAACTAAAACAACTCAATGTCTTTTGGTGGATTGGGGAAGTGTAATGGAGGGAATGACCCAACTGAGGCTTTGTTTGCTCATGAAGCAGAGGCAGAGGCAGGCGACAGGCCCAGCAATGTTGGCTCCTTTTGGGCAACACCCAGCAACACCAATTAGTCCACCTGGACAGAGTTTCCACAAAGCTGAGAGAGTCAAATTACAACACAATTAAAAGCCAATTAAACAGTCTGCAGTAAGAAGCTTAAAACAAGTGCATACCTGGACAGAGTTTGCACAAAGCAGAGAGACAAAGCAGTGAGTGTCTGTTCCTTAAGAGCAGTGTTTCCCTGAACTAATTTGGCCCACCTGTACAGCCCCACAGACACTCCCACAGTGACCCACCCTTAGCAACACACCAGTGAAAAAAGAATATAACTTAAAGAAAAGGGGCCGATACAGTGTACCAGGTTACACAGTAAGTATACCTGAAAAACAAAAATGGAATATTTGAAAACAAAATGTAAAAAAAAAAGTAATTAATCTTACAAAACATTAATGACTTTGTCAGGAAGTGATTGGGGGGCAGACAAACAGTTGATGATAAATATCTACAGGGTGCTCATGAGGTCAACGTTAGATTATGGTCCAGAGGAATGGATTTGGATGGACAGGGAATGAATGGGATAAAGTGTATGAGATAGAAAACAAGAAGTTCACACAAAGCAGTCCAGTCAGTACCATTCCCCCATGACTATTCCCAGAGGCAAAGGTGGATATGAGAGTCTTAGAAATGAAAATAACCTGGAAACAGAATAAAGCAGAGGTGAAAACCAGCATATACCTGAGAAGATCATACCACAGTTACCTTAAAATATACACAGATGGCTATAAGAATATAAATGAATGTGTGGGAATAGGGATATATATATATATACCAGAGTTTTAAATAAGCATATCCAAACGTCTGTCGGATGAACGTTCTGTATTTACAGCAGAGATGGTGGCAATAATCATGAGCCTGTATTGGGTGGAAAGGGTCAGAGCGGGTAGGGTGGTGGTGTGCTCAGATTCAAAAGCTGTCATAGAAATCATTCAAATGGGAAATACAACAACAGAAAGGATCTACTATTAAAAACACACCACAGTTTGTTCAGGCTACACAGGGATGGTGTAGATGTTTAGTTTTGTTGGGTTTCAACACATGAGGGGTGAAAAGGTACTGAAATGGCAGAAAAACTCGTTAGGACGGCTTTGGGGGACAACAGTTTCCATATATTACAGGAAAGGAGAAAGTTAATCAATTATAAAAAAGAAACATACAGAAGTATGGCAGAAAAGGTGGAACGAAGACGAGAAAGGAAGAGATTTTTTCAAAGTTCAAAAGTCTCTAATAACAAAGAACTATAGAGTAAGAAACAGAAGAGAGGAAGTGGGCTATACTTACTTAAATTACATATTATATACACTAGGGAAGAGGAGCAATGAAAAATATGAACAATGTAGCGAAAAAGAAAATGTAGAACATGCACTGATGAAATGTGTGGTGCATGCAGCTGAGAGAGAAAAGCTGAAGGTAACAGTGGGAGAGGTAGGGAGACAGTGGAGTCTGAAGAGTATCAGAACAGAAGGGAACAAAGAGAAAATAGGGATAGTTCGAGAAGCTTTATTTATATCTATATAATACAAAACTGACAAGAAGAATTTATTATTATTATTATTATTATTATTTTGTTTTTTCTTCTAATGATATAAACAAGGGTTGAAGACATGAAGTTACACATTCATGTACAGTAGGTGGCGGTATGCACCTGTCAGTTGCTTGCGGTCCGCCATTAAATGAGAAGAAGAAGAAGAAGAACTCTGAAGGCGGCTCCCTGGCGGCTCCGTTTCTTACGTCGTGACGTCACTGTGTTGCTGTTTGGGGAAAGTGGGAGCGATATCCAAACGGCTGCAGGAGCTGGACTGACGCCAAGCAGAGGATGATGAACTTGCAGGTGAGACTTAGCTGATGTACCCATGCCTGTTCTTATGTGAAGATGAGTAAACGTTCTGGTCTGTTCGCCCCCTTTGGAAAAATAAAAAGACAGTGACACAAGTCTGGGTTAAAAAGCTACCGCGTTAGCTCAGCAGCTAGCTTTAGCTTACATGACTGACGTTTGGTATCGGTTCATCTGCTTTCCTGACAACTATCAAAAAAACCTTTTTCTCAGACCTTGAGAACATCTGAATATGTTTATTGATTTTTACATTACAACTTTATAACCTTACCTGGCTCAAGATAACGTTGTTAGCTTGTTTACTTCAGCGATATTACATAGATTTATGGGAGTCATTGACCCACTTCTTCTTTGCATTAGAAGGGAACGGATCCCCTTTACACATGTTGTACCAATAACGTTGTTTGTCTATCGTGACTTACATAATTTCTAGTCGTATCGAATTGGTAAATGTGTAATAATATAGTGGTTAAAGGGTGAAAGAAAGACATGTAAGGTTACAACTACATATAGTATCAGTGTCCTGACATCACTCATCCGTGTAGTGTGTTCAGCAGCAGGCAGTGTGGACCTATAACACCTCTGTAGTGGCCAAACCTTTATGAGCTAACAGCACTAGGTGTGAGTTTATTTTTGCCTTATTGTCATGGACATCTTACCCTGATCGACCTATACTGACAGGCGGTTTTGACAGGACAGAGGAAAATATGTGAACGTCCTCAGCATTTTGTTTAAAAAGGCTGTATTTACCCACTTCAGTCAGGTACTTGACTGCAGATCAGGAAAGTCCAGTCCACATTCCTTCTGTTGGAATGTCGTATGCCATCCCAAAATCTGCTGAGTCATATACTGTCATGATGATAAGGAAGCACTTTATGTTTTGATTATGAACTTTTATGTGTTATGCCATAATAACAAAAACATCTGGACAACGTCAGGTTTTAAAATGAGATGGATACAACCGCAGATGAATGACAACACATGGCACGTTCTTCGAAGAAGTTTGGGCAGTTTGTTGCTCTGGAGCGTACGGGTGTGTATTAACACCACACTAATTAAGAAAGACATCAGCAATTAAAGGCCTTGCGTTTCTTGAAGAAACACAAGTCAACTGGCACCTTTCATGCCAGAGTTTTAAGCTAAGATCATGTTATGATGAGAAATGACAAGAGCTGTTGCTGTTTTGGTCAAACCTTGAAATGAACTGTATGCATAAAGCTGTGCAACAGTTCGAGAGTATGTGTTGTGAATGAACTCTAAAAGGTAATCAGTTGTATATGTTCATCCAGTGATGACTTTTTACAAGTTTTCACTGAAATTTGTGCAGTGGTTCATTAGATGTTTTGGTAACTGACACACACAGAAATGGGCAAAAAAAACATTGTCGCTTGCCTTCGCTTTTCGGCTGAGCGGCCACAAGAAGAAGCCACTGTTGCTGCCACTCGGTCTGGGAAGGGCTGTGAGGCTGTTTCCAAACTGTTAGCTGCCCATTATTCTACAGAGAGAAAGACGTCAGGTTGGGTAGTGGTTAGAGAATTCAAACTAAATCTCAGATTGTACAAGTCTTAGTTAGGATGTGAAATGCTCAAGTTTAGAAAAAAAGTTGTTTTTTTTTTAAGTTGTGAGCAGAAAACCTCTTCTTTAAAAAAAAACAAAAAAAACAAAGCAAATACACGATAGGGTGAGAAGCTCGGTCATCCGTGAGGGACAAAGTAGAGCCGCTGCTCCTCCACGTCGAGAGGAGTCAGCGGAGTCAGTAGCTCGGGCATCTGGTTAGGATGTCTCCTGGACGCCTCCCTGGTGTTCCGGGCACATCCCACCAGGAGGAGGCCCAGAGGAAGACCCAGGACACGCTAGAGGGACTATGTTTCTCGGCTGGCCTGGGAACACCTTGGGATTATCCCGGAGGAGCTGGTCCAAGTGGCTGGGGAGAGGGAAGTCTGGGTCTCCCTGCTTAGGCTGTTGCCCCCACAACCAGACCCCGGATAACCGGAAGAATATAGATGGATGGATGGAATACACGATAGCACAGCTTAGATTTACAATGTTATATAGGAACTTCTGCTATAATATGCATTCCTAAAACAAGATCAGTGTGGCGATGTTCGGCCGTAGTGCACACGCAGTTTACTAGAACAGACATCCTGTACTAACTGTCAACAGGATAGTGGAGAGCTGATGGTTTGTGTTTATACTGCAACCAGAGGACCTGGATACCTTGGCTGAAATGCAACAAGACAATGTTTGAAAAGACACCAGCAGCTCTATGACAGAATGACTGGACGCCTGTTTTAAACGTTGTGGTAGAGTTTTATGGATGCTGTGTATAAACTAAAGTTTGCAAACCTCAAACTGAAGCAACGCTGATAAGAAGAGTGGGTCAGAATTCCTCCACAATGACGTAAGAGACTCATTAGGTCACACAGAAGACGGCTGCTGAAAGTTATTGCTGCTAAAAGTGGTTTTAAAAGATGTTGATTCATAAAGTAAGCTTAGTTTTTCACACGCTAGTTTTGCATTATCTCTTAGCTTTTAAATAAATAATAATGACTCAGTGTTATATGCCATGTGGTGTCGTTCATCTGAGGTTGTATTTATCTAATTTTTGAAACCGCTAAGGTCGAGGTTTTCATTGAAGAGGAAAAGGGTGCTTACTTTTCTTTTTATTTTGAATTATTTGTACCAGTCTGATTGTTAGTTTTCAAAACAAGCAAACAAATGGAAAAAAAGAAAACCGGAGTTTTTGTTGATATAAGCCTTAAAAAAGAAAGAGCTCCTCTGAAATGGGAAACTGACAGTTTGGCATTTTGACTTGAATGTCTGATTTATTAACTTCACATGTTAGGAGCTCTGCTGTCCATGTTTTTATCTGATTTGAAGCATATTCAGCCGTTTTTAGTGCATAAAGGAAAGTCCATGGACTTTAATTTAAACAAATTAAACAGCTAATCTGTATTTGAGTCATCAGGACAAAATGTGCTGTGTTCCTGCCGAGGCCTGGACGACCCATGTTAACCTTCGACTTGTTTCTGACCAGCATGGGTGGTGACTGAGGCCTGAAGGTGCCGTGGCTCCGGTGGCAGAAACAACGGGCATCCAGCTTGGATGAAGGATGAAGAGCCCGGTGCACAGGTGCAGGGATGTGGAGCACGGTCGTGGGCAGACCGCAACCAGGGCCGGGTCTGGGTCCAACTGCCTGCAGCCTGAACAGCGCATCCCTGTCTCCAAGGACGTCATCACCTCCTCCTCTTCCTCAGCTATGTGGTTCATCAGGGATACCTGTGGCATCGTGTGCGCCATCATCACCTGGCTGCTGGTGTTTTATGCCGAGTTTGTTGTGCTGTTTGTAATGCTGCTACCCTCTAAAAACCTCACATACAGCATCGTGAACGGGACTTTGTTCAACACCCTGGCCTTTCTTGCTCTCGCCTCACACCTCAGGGCTATGTGTACTGACCCTGTAAGTACATGTACTTTTTAGTACTATATAGACAACTTTATTGCCTTTAGCCTCCTACAGGCTTGTAGTATCCAAATAAAGTTCCATTAAGTCTTCCACTTTGTCTCCGCCAGCTCATGCCATTGTGACGATTAATGATTCAAACATTATGCTGATGTCCTATAATGTCTGTTTTCTCGTAGGGGGCAGTGCCAAAAGGGAATGCTACTAAGGAATACATAGAAAGCCTTCAGCTGAAACCAGGGCAGGTGGTCTACAAGTGTCCCAAATGCTGCAGCATCAAGCCTGACCGAGCACACCACTGCAGGTATGGATGGCTCACTGTAGCACCGTGTGATTCACACACCTAGTCATGTGCTGTGGAGTCAGACCATTAAAGCCACGTTCAGGCTTAGAAAAACAAGTTAAACAGAAATGGCTCTGCTTAGTTACTACCTTTCAGTTTCTCTTTATGTCGCAGTCCTTTAGGCAAAGTCATGGTTAGGGGGATTTAACCTTCTGATCTTGGTTAAGTTTCAGTTTTTTAGATCCTTTTACATCAACAATTGCATTTGCATTCAGGTTTTTGTTACGCAGGTCCACAAACTCCAACAATACAGTGAAGTAAAAAGCATAAAGTCTGTTCAGAGCAGATTAGCTGGGCTGACTGGGATCCAGGAGCTGGCAGACGTTCCTACCAAGATTCCTCATGTGACCCGTATGACTAAATTAATTTATTTTTGGCAAGCAGATTGTGCTCATTGCTTGCATCTTGCTAAGTTTTTTACTTTCGAGAAAGCAAAAACAAAGTGCAGAAAAGTACTAAAATGTAATCTTTTCAAAACTTTGTGTTTTAATTTCGGCTAAACTGGGTTAAATTGAGATTAAATCTGATGTCAGCTGAATGTGACTTAATGGTGAAACTAAAAGTTAAACAAAGCTGAGGGATCAGTCATAGTAACCTTTATTTTCCTTGTTGGTTGTAAACTTTCCATAGTTTTCTGTCAGGCCTGGTGCTCAATTTCACACATCCATATTGAAATTCATTTCAGAGTGTTTCCATTCCTACTAATCAGTCTGAACAGGAGCCAGCTCCAGTTAAATGATAGTTGCACCCTAACCTCTAAAGACAAAAGTCAGGATTCGTATGTGTTGACATGTTTTTGTCCTGTAAGAAAATGGATTTTAGAGTTGGACGCATTTTTGTGAGTTTCACTCAGGGTTTCAGCAGTTACTCAACCGTAAATAAATAAAAAGAGATTCACTACATTCACTGCTTGGCTGGTCACTAGAATTGACTGATTTAAATTTGATCCACGACATCCTTGCTCAGGCTCTCAAA
The DNA here is from genome assembly GCF_001649575.2 of Kryptolebias marmoratus. Lineage (NCBI taxonomy): Eukaryota > Metazoa > Chordata > Actinopteri > Cyprinodontiformes > Rivulidae > Kryptolebias > Kryptolebias marmoratus. Next base: position 26,791,359 of record NC_051445.1, read on the forward strand.
AATCAGATTTTCTTTTTTTGTTTTGCTGTTCAGCCAAGTAAGGTTTTCAAAAAATATTAGGCAGAGGCAAGAAGCTGCTAAAAACGTACAACATTCCTATATAAGGCGCACTTAAAAGCCTTCAATTTTCTCAAAAAACGACAGTGTGCCTTATAATCCCGAGCACCTTATATATATATATATATATATATATATATATATATATATAAGAAGTCGTGATGTTTTAGTGCGACTTTGGTAAACTACAAAGCTGCACCGCTTACAGTATTAAGGCTCAGTTATAGTCAGCGCGAGCGGTGTAGGTGTTTGTATTTGACGCTTACATTAGTGCAGTATTCTTCTGTGAGTTTTGAACCGTTTGATTATCTTTGTGATCTCTCATAGAGGGATCATATAAATGCTGATACAGGCGAACCAGCTCCACTAGAGCTCCAAAATCGTCCATTCTGAATGGAGCGCGGTGCACGGTCAACGCCACGTTACAAAAATTGGGAGGTGCACGACGATGCGCCTTATAGTCCGGTGCACTTTATATATGACAAAAGTTTGAAAATGGACCATTTATTGACAGTGCGTTTTATAATCCAGTGCGCCCTATAGTACAGAAAATACGGTACTAAAATCAGAGTTTCTACACAATCTCCAAACTCAAGTTTTAAAACATTTTTATTGATTTTGAGCCATTTTTGATGTTAGAACATCTGTAAAATTTGCTGTGAATGTTTATACAGCAGTTTTATCATCTGTTTGCTTCAAACATAATGAAAAACCACAAAGTATGCACAAAAGGTGGACAGCAGGAAAAAATACAGTTGCTGATTAGTTTATGGTTGTAATAGCTGTTTTTAAGTCTTCCACAAAAAAGATGTATATATGGCAAAACTAACTCCTACTTACAGAGAAAGAAAACTCTTTGTACGCTTTGGGGCTGGCTGACCTTGCGACTGAAAAGTTGTTGTGTTAGACACCATATTTACACAATTAAGGTGCTCTTATTGGAATTACCTTGGAGTTCACAGCCTTCACTAAAGACAACATAAAGGCTCTTTGAGCTGCAAACATTTGTTGTTGGAGGTCAAGCAATTTCACACACATCACACATGATGAGTGTGTCCATTTTTTGTGAAAATAGCTTTTCTACTTTGATCGATTGTTAGAACATTTAACTATATTGTTTTAGAAAATGCTGGAGTCTGGAAACACAAACGTGTTTCTAAGGTCTGTTTTATGTTTTCCATCCTTATCCAGACCTGGAAAATACTAAAACCAAAATCCATACTTTATAATGCCTTTCAAGTTTGTGTACTAACCCTTTAAAAATACATTGTTAAATAATCAGGCAGAAGATGAAGCTATGCGGAGTAGAGTACTGACGGTACTGTGCTTTTATTTGGACCAGCTGTCACTTGAACAAATGACAACTAACTTCAGCGTTTTACTAGTTTAATAGCTTCAGTTGTAAAGTTGTATTTCACTGTCTGAACAATTACAAACTGACCTCTGCTTCACCAAAAAAGCATTCACTGTCCCCGTCTGTATTGGGCCTGGATTATGGTTCTACTTTACCTCTTTAGTGTGCAGTTTGTAGGGACACATTTTCAGGGACAAAACAAGCACAAGGATTAAGGTGTTAAAATGTTTCAAAAGTTGGTATTTTGAATGCTATCAGAAAAATTTGGGGCCCAACTTTCTATCAGCAGTATTAAAACTTAGGAAGTTACAGTAAACATATGGGCCAAGAGAGGAGGGTTCCATGTGTAAATCTTGTCAAAGTTTGGCTTAAATGAGTAAAAGGTTATTGAGAAAGTAGCTGCAGATTTTGATGCAGGATGTACCTGTCGAACTACGCCTGTAGCTGCAGGGACTGCTTGTTGACTGAATACAGAGCAGTTTGAATACGTGGGGAAAGTACAAAGCTGGGAGCTGATTGGCTCACAAAGATTAGTGGTGTGTGTAGCATCACGCACCACTACCCTGTAGTAGTTCTGTATCCCACTGGGCTGAAACTGTTAGAAACCAGTTTGCGAACAACATTCATAAGGAATTCTCCAAAATATCTCCAAACATTTGTTTAGAGTATTCTTGTTTTTCTTGCCTGAGTCACAGAGGCTCTTAGTTTTGACTTTGGAATTTTGAACATGTTCGAAAAATCTGTATGATAGATTTTCTCTCTAAATAGCTGCAGAGTTGTTGCAGGCGTCTCCGTTTAGTTTCTGTAACACTAGATAGATTGACCAGTTTTGACACCTGACAGGAGTTCTCAATTTGACAGAAAACATCCAAGGCTACAGCACTGAATGTCCAAATCTAACCACACTGTATATATGAAATGTTTAGGAAACTGGTCCAGTCTTGTATGCCTATCTTCATTTTAACAGTGTTCACCTGCAAATGAAATCATAAATGCTGGGGCTTCTTCCAATGTGGGTACAAAGTGGGCCAAGGTGGATAAGAGGCGGGCAATGAAATAATCTGCATGTTGTGAATACAGTTTTGCAAGCTGTGGATACAAAAAAAGTTGTGATTTTTAAAAATTGGCTGTACAAAACATGGTTGTGTGGCTCGCTGTTGCTTGGTCACAAACACTCAGAATTCACTGAGACCACAGCTAAGAATTTGCCTATATTCTCGCAATTTACTTGCGGTTTTGAATCACCATTAGTCACAGGCCAGTCAGATGGTTTCTTAGTTTCTGTTTTCCACCGATGTTTGCATCAGCATTACCAGCTTCCTCGTTTCTCCACTCCAGAACAATCATTTGTTGAAATGCTTATTCAAGACAGAGCTAGATTCACTCACCCGGTCACAAAAATACTGAACATTGTATGAACGCTTGACGCTCGCTCTCTGGCTAAAAGTTGGCTGCGTGTCATGAAGGACCAGGCCTTGAACTTATTTTCCCGTTTCCTCTTGGATTCACAGCGTGTGTAAACGATGCATACGGAAGATGGACCACCACTGTCCGTGGGTCAACAACTGCGTTGGCGAGAACAACCAAAAGTACTTTGTGCTCTTCACAGTAAGTTCATTGTGTAAGTGAATGCCTACCAGTATCATATACAGCTCATCCTAAAGTCACAGCACGTAACAAATCAATCGTTTTGGTGTTGTTGCTAAGTCCAGTTCCATTACAGAGTTCAGCCAGTTTGTTTTGTAGTGATCTGTTCCATAATGTGCCACCTTTTTGTGTGTTTTCCTGACCTAGATGTACATTGCACTTATCTCTCTCCACTCTCTGGTCTTGCTGGTCTTCCATTTTCTCTACTGCTTTGAAGACGATTGGACAAGTGAGTGTTTTTGTTTTCTCTTTTTCCTTTTGCCCTCAAATCTTTATGACTCCTAGGGGAAAACAAGACTGCAGTGAAGAAGCGACAGACTTTCTTTCAGCAGATGTTGTTGACAAAACAGTGTGAAACAGTACTTTGTATAATTCATTCAAGTTTACTGGACCACAGAGTTTGTGCTTCAAATGAATCATACAGTTAGCCAGAGTCTCAATAACAACCGAGCAATCAAACCGTCTTGGAAAAAGAAATTCATCGCTGACTGCAACATGGATTTTCATTGGTGTGACATATTTATCAGAGTTGGATTAGTCCTTTTTTATTGGTTCTAGTTAATACAGAAACTGCTTGTAATAGTTCTACATAGTATTAGGGCTATTTGAGCTTAAAAATACAATCTTTACAAATGTGGAGGCTTTTTTGGGCAAGTATTTCCACTCTTTCTGGATTGTATTCTTGCCAAGTTACATTATGTACTTGGAATGGAGCTGCATAGCTTGTTGATAGTCATCTAGTGTGTGTGTGTGTGGGGGGGGGGGCTTCATGTTACTTTTGTGAGCAGCAGTGTATAAATGTTGGTGTAGACTCTCAGTCATCCAGGACATGGCTTATCCTAAGAGTTGAGAACAAAGTGACAAGCTTTTTCAATTCAGACGAAATGGAAAAAGTGTGGCGTTCCAAGCTTTCAAACTGTGTCATTGTTTTGACTCTGTAAGGAGAAAAAGCATGTTCAAATTAATGAGCTCACACTGGGACATAATTACATCATGTCTTATGGTTTTCTTTGTATTTCAATAATAGTCACATCCTAAGTGCTGGGATAGAAAGCAATGGAATTTTCTTTTCTTGCTCCTTAAGATGTTACACCCCTCGTCTGAAAGGATTCTTCTGCTGTCATACTTTCAGATGAGAGGGGAAATATTTCCAAGTCTAGTCCTATTCAAACACTTTGACATAAATGACTGAGAATCTACACTGAGAATAATATTCACACATTTTCCTTCCAATTCTAAACCTTCCCGATGTACACATGCTTTCAAGCACCTATGAGACTCAAGGCTTTGAAACGTCTGCTGCATCTGTAGAAAACTGTCTGTACTTTGATGGTGCCTCAGCAGTCTTTTATATAAACCTAGTCTTGCCCTTTCATTTCCATGTACCTCCATTGTCCAGAGTGCAGTTCCTTTTCTCCTCCAGCAACAATCATCCTCCTCATCCTCCTGTGCTTTGAGGGCCTCCTCTTCCTCATCTTCACCTCTGTGATGTTCGGCACCCAGGTCCACTCCATCTGTACCGATGAGACAGTAAGTTGCCCATTCAGCGGCCTTCTTCTTTCCCTTTTCCCTCTTTTCTCAGTTTTCGTTACTTCTTTCATGCTTTCCACCGAAACACGATTAATTTTAACCTCCGACTGGTAGGGGTCGCTACCGAGCAACCAATGAACGATCCAGCTGAATGAACAGGAAACTTCCAATATAAAGAAAATGAATACTGTGTGCTGGTGGAACCGTTTGTGAAAACGTAGCTCAAATGTACAATATGTCCAATATTGTGTGAATCCTCTCACATCCACTTAGATGACTTAAATTTTATTGAATCCAATTAAACCAGTTTATTTATATATCAATCAATCAAATTTTATTTGTATAGCACATTTCAGCAGCAAGGCATTTCAAGGTGCTTTACATAATTAAAAAACAAAATAAAAACAGCATGTGACAATGAATAAACAGTAAGAAAGAGAAAAACATCGAAAACATCAAAAACCCGCACTCTAACCCTAATTTAGCCATAAGCAACTCTAAACAGGTGGGTTTTAAGTTGAGATTTAAAGGCACCCAGTGTTTCAGCTGTTTTACAGTTTTCTGGAAGTTTGTTCCAAATTTGTGGTGCATAGAGACTGAAAGCTGCTTCTCCTCGTTTGGTTCTGGTTCTGGGGATGCAGAGCAGTCCAGAACCAGAAGATCTGAGGGATCTAGACGGTTGGTACAGCGATAACAGATCTTTAATGTATTTAATGTATGTATATACTGAAACACTAATTCACAACAAAAGTCTAATCAGTGCACTTTACAAATAAAAGTCCAAATCATCACTGCAATTCAATTATAAACAAACAATTCGATCCAATAATAATATAATGCAGTCAGAATCAGTATATTACAAAATACAATTAGTAGAAATAAGTCGTCTCCATCAAGAAGCCATCAGATTGGGCCGAAGTTTCCCTTCAGGAAAATCTCCCATCCTGGGGGGAAAAAAAACAAATTTTCTTTTAAGAAGTTTGTTTTTCCATCATTGCAAAGACGCTCTGTTAGTCTTTCTGCTTTTACAGCTGTCCACAGAGTAGTATTTTATTATGTGTTCAGATAAAGTTGGTATATCTCTGGAGTTCTGTTCAAATATTATTTGCTCAACTCTTGACTAAGACACGGTTCAGTGTATCTTAGGTCATTTCTACATTATTGATGTTCTCTTGGATACAGTCACCGTATTTTCTTTGCTCTAACAGTTTGCCCCGGAGCACAACATGTGATTAGGGTTGTATTTGTTTTAATCCAGAAGCATACAAAGACATGAATACAAGCAGATATTTTTATTTGTCTTTTAGTTTTTCAAAAATAAAAAAAATACTCCTTGCAGGTAAGTCTTGTAAAACAGAACACAGAGGTGCAACGAGATGACATTATTAAAACCTCTGAACTCTATTAGTCAGTAAAATCTGTCAAATGCTAAAAACTATGAACAAATAACAGTTTTCATAGGGACCGCTTTACTAAACATCAAGTAAAACATTTTGTCAACCTCGGACTGCTTTACGTTCAAATGCATTTGTTCTCTCTGTCAACATAAACTGTGGTGTTGTTTCAAACATTTAAACAGTTTTCATGCTAAAACAGAACTACCAGTCAAGAAATGTACAAAGGCCTGTTTCAGGTTGTGGATTTATATGTTCCCTGAATTTGTAATAATGTAGCAGGACTGTCAAGATACTGAGTTAGGAACTCCATGTCTTGGAAAACATTTGGCACTGGATACCAGTTTGAAATGACAAAATCTGAAAATCAAAAGGCCATAATTTATTTAAAGGGTCCAGACTAACTTTTTCCATCAGTAGCACTGATGCTTCTTACAAAAAATGTAGAGGCACCAGGACTTTTTTTTTTTTTTTTGCAGCACTTACACAAACTTGCCATCTTTTTTGACATTACAAATGAATGATTTGAGTAATAACAGAAATGAACAAAGTGTATTCGTTTAAAGCAGACAAAACACTGAGAGAAGTTTCACTTTCTTAAAAAAATGAACTCTAAAAATGTAATTACATTTAAAAGTGACAGTTCTTTGTAGAGAATAAAAAAGCCCAGTAGTGATAAAAGTATGATGGTTTGTAGGGCTGTCATTATGTCCTTGTGTAATTATATTAGCAATATTTACGTACTTCCACCTGTAATACTTCGGTCACAGGAATGGCCTGTTACCAAAAATGTATAATTTTTCCATTTAAGATGGAACCAGTACCACTTTCATTAGGCTGCCAACAAGTTTCATTTCTTAGAGTCAGACATTCTCTTAAACTTTGTAGAAAAAGGTAAATATGTCATCACATGAGTTTCAAATTGATTATTTGTTTAAGAAATCTATTATTCAAAAGGTTAAATAGTAAATACCACAATAAGAGGCAGAAGACACCTCAGCTTGTGCTGTTTCACACACAGACATAAAAACACAGACATTTGCTGCCTTCTGTTGTTTTGTAATGTATTAAATAAGAGTTGATTTAAAAAAAGACAAAAAAATTGAGATATACATGACAAGAACCCAAAAGGATTGGTCAGATTAGAATATAATCTGGTTCCTGTGCAGAGCAGCACCAGGATTGATCTGCTAGGAGCTGACACAGCTGGAACATTTAGGGTTGTTATACCCTTTTTGAAATATTAATTAACTCAACCCCCCCCATACCACTGCTATCCTTGTTTACAGTCTTGTTACCTCCTGTGTTGATTATTTTAATTCTCTTCTTCTTGGCCTTTACTCACAAATCACTTCCTGAACTTCAACTTGTTCAGATTTCGTCAGCTCCCATCGCCACCAGAACGCCTTCCTCCAGCCATATCACTCCTATCCTGCACAAGCTTCACTGGTTACTGGTCGAACTTTGTATTGATTTCAAAATTCTTCTGTTCACATTAAAGCCATCTGCAGCCCCCCCTCCCCTCCCCATATTTGTCTGACCTCCTCCGCACTGCCAGCCTGTCCCGTTCCCTCAGATCTGCCTCCTGTTCCTTTCTCCCATCTCCTAACCACGAGGAACAAAGCATTCAGCTGCTCGGGAATTCACTGCCCCACATATCAGAAACTGCTGTTCTCTTCCTCTCGTTAAAGCCAGACTCAAAACTGTCTTTTCAGGATTGCTTATCCAAGTTGATTTATAACTTGAGCTGTCTCATTCTGTATGCTGCCATATTATTTAGTATTTCAATGTTTCTGTTCAGTGTCCTTTAAAGTCAGAAAGGTGCCAATAAATAAATAAATAATATTATTAAATAGGACATTGTACATAAATCTTGTCTTAACAAGCATTTTTCAAAACGTAGTTTTATAGCTATATTCTTTTGAATGAAAAATACATTAAAAAAAAGATTTTTAGTGTATTTGTCATTTAACAGAATAATTTCTTAAATAAATGGATCTTTAACGACCCATAGAAGAACTTGTACACTTAAACATGAAATAGAAAAGAGCATTCACCCTTAAAAAAACAGCTACAGTAAGATGCTTGTAGCTGCTGCAGCTGCATCTCCATTCCCCTACACCAGGGGTGTCAAACCCAGTGGCGCAAGGGGGCCAAAATTAAGAATTTGGTCCTAGCCAAGGGCCGATCACGATCAATATTTATGAAAAGTTACATAAATTAACCTTGGTTTTAGATGTATTATGTCAAATCATCCATATAGAAATACACCTTCTCCCAGTTACAGATTATACAGAATTTAGAGCAAACATACTTTAATGAACACAGACAAATAGATCAAACTTCAAAAAGCACATCATTAGCAGTCATTTCTTACATCTCACTCAGCTTTTAAATGAATTTTTTAATATTAAAGCAGATTTTTTTTTTAAAAAATCCATCAACAAAAACCTGATCATACAGAAATTAAAACTATATATTGTTGGCTTCTAAGTGACTGTCAAGAGAAAACTTCACTAATTAGGCTCAGTTTTTTTAAACAAAATAGGAATCAGACTTGATCTGTCCCAGACTAGAGGGCTGGACCTAATGAAATCTAAATGTTATCTTGGGGGCCGGATGAAATGTTACAGAGGGCCGGATCTGGCCCGCGGGCCTTGAGTTTGACACGTGTGCCCTACACAGTATAGATTAAGTATGTACAGGCATGGTCGATGGTCGTTCAATGACTTTTGGATTTGCACCAAATCGTTGTCGGTATTCTCCACAGCCTACTGACATGGGGTCAGCAGTGTGCCTCTGCTGCCAACTTCATCATTCATTTAGTTTGATATTGTAATTATTGCAAAACAGTCTTAAGACTTTTTGTTGTGTGCAGTTTAATTTCATTTCCACTACTTTGTCTCGGTGCTTAATCATTTGGGGGGTGGGGATTGTCAGTGAATGTATATATCCAACTCACGTTGTTGCACTTAGTTGTAAAATGTAAATATTTACACAAATTAAACCACATCTTTGCAACATTTAAGTGATGTGTTTTGTGCATTCCCAGTCTTTAGAAAATCGTGTGTATAATTCCACCAGTTTGCCATAACATTATGGCAATTTGCCTAATATTGAGTAGGTACCCATTTTACAGCCAGAATATCCCTGACCCAATGAGTTGTGGATTCCTGTAGACCTCTGAATGACTGTTAGGTATCTGGTACCAAGCCACCAGGAGCAGATCCACCTTTAGATTGAAAGGTGGGATCAGACTCATGAATCAAGTTAATTAAGAAGACATTTAGAGAGTTTGAAGTTTAGCTGCAGACAAAGTTTTGTTTTGGTACCCTTACTGGTCTGCAGCTATGCGGTTCTATATGCAACGAAGTGTAACCAGCGAGCCTCGGACGTCTGACATTCTGCCTATGGTTCCAAGTTTTCCTTCCTAGGGCTACTATTGATCTTGATCCTGACCTCTACAGACCAGGATCCTCGCACAAAGTTGCAGTGCTAGAGAGGCTATAATGTTTGTCAGAGCTATTCATATTGTTGAGCTTGTCCATTCATTCTGCTGCAAATACAAAACGTTTGTTTTTAAATCAAAGATGCATTTCCCACGTTACAGTGGAAGATCCTGTAAAACTGGTTGTTCTGTTAAAGCCATCAGACCTACACCTGCTGGTGTGCAAACTGAAACTCGCCAACCCACACTTCTTTTTCCACTTTGAACTTCTTTTTGTCTGCAACACTAGGACAAAGGTATTGAAAGTTTTCACCATATCAACATGGAGGGGATGACTTTAATGTAGGCGAGACTGCAGAGCACAGGGAAGGCAACAAAACACAAATAGCTTCATTACATTAGTAAATGAGGAGCTCACAAACAACAACAAAACTGACCCAGATTATACTTTTGTTTATGAAAAATAGATATTTTTAAAAACTTGGTTTGTGCTTACTCAGTGGGTCACACAAGCACACCAACTGAAGTTCGGTTGTCTCTCATTTTCAGGGCATAGAGCAGTTGAAAAAAGAAGAGCGAAGATGGGCTAAAAAAACTAAGTGGATGAACATGAGGGCAGTATTTGGACACCATTTCTCCTTAATGTGGTTTAGCCCCTTCTCCACCCCTGACCATGGCAAGGCTGAGACCTACCAGTATGTGGTGTGAGGGGCTCAGCACAGAAAGAGGCGGCCTGCTCACAACCAAAGTATGAAGGCCAGCTGAGCCCCGCTGAGTTCAGCTACAGCAGCTCGTTTGCTCCCTCTGCTCAGCACTAATTACACTGTACATCCCACACTAGCTGTGGACAGCTTTTTATGTGCTTTTTGTGTTGCCAAACAAGTGCATTGTTTAATTTTTTTTTTAAATGCTATTTGTTGCAGAGAAAAAGAAACTCTTTCAGTCTGAGTCCTGTTTGCCAACACTGTGATGAATCTGTTTTTTCTGATCTCTCTGTATCAAAAACTTCCTTTTTTTTCTTACTCTGTGGTTCCTTTTGCTGCTTTTTCTCAAAGGGTTGGTTCAGCCAAATTACAAAAAGCGTGAAGACAAAAATGAAACCCTTCATCGCCTGTTTCTGCTGCTTTATGGCTGTGCAGATGGTTTGGTAGTAGTTGCCAGGCAAAAGAAAAAAAAGGGAAATTAAGTAGATTATATTAAACCGGTAATGATCCTTCCGCAGGTTCACCTACGGAAACCTTGTTACGACTTTTACTTCCTCTAGATAGTCAAGTTTGAATAATATATAGCTCAAAAACTAACAGCAATTTGCATTTTGAAACTTTATAGTTTTCCTTACTCACGTTTTGTATCATTTATTTGCAGGGTTCATACAGGTGCTTGAAATCCTTGAAAATGCTTGAATTTTAACAAGGTGTTTTCAAGGTTTGGAAAGTGCTCACACAGTTCTGTAATAAAGAGCACTCTAAAACTGAAATTAAAAATCTTAATTTTTTATTTTTATGTTAAAGGCACAACAATAGGTAGCGGCCATTTTGCCTTTGAGGTCTCAAAGCCTCACTGCCGCTCAGAGTCACTTGAATTTAGAGGATTTTTTGTTAAATTACTGTTTGTTCTCCAAACAGCCAGGTGTAGAAGGTGTTTGTGAGAGACAACTCAAAACATAAAATTTAGTTGTATTAGAGTTTACTTTGTCCCTACTATATAGAATACTATCACAAGACATTATAAATAACAGAAATGAATCATTTTGTATGATAGTGAATTGAAACTGTCTTCTTGAGTTTAAACGTATTGTTTTTTCTCCAAAGCGTGGTGCTGGAAAAGTTTGAAAATTGACGTTGAAAATGCTTGAAAAGTGCTTGAATTTTACACTGAGAAAAGTGTACAAACCCTATATTTGCCAATTGCCAACAACACCAGTTCAGAAAAGGTTGGGATGTTAACAGAATGTAATGGTTTGCAATGATTTTGCCTTGTTTGGGCTTCAAAAAATCTGGAATTTTTTTGTGTTTATACAGTGGAAAACCACCAACTGTGCACAAAAGGTGGACAGCAGAAAAAACAATCTTCCATAAAATAATGGTCATTTATCAAAAAACGAACAGCTGAAAGTGGGGCTCTGAACTGTAAACCTTGTCATTGAAGGTAAAGCAGTTTTATCAGCTGAACCATAGCTACCTAAAGCTGTGGGAGTCTACATGTGTCTGGGTTCAATCAGAAACTCAAAAACTGCGATATTAATGGATAAAAGCCTAAGTTCAAGGCTTGATGTGGCAGATGGACAAAATTTGAACATTATGGTGAATTTGTTCGTCTTTTCTATACAACTAATGTAAAACACGCTGAACAGTTTTTAGAAAATTTCAATTTAGAGTCTGGATACACAAATGTTATTCCAAACTCTGTTATTCATCTATACGTATCCAAACATGGAAAACACTAAAACCAAATGTTGTACTTTTAAGGACTGCATAGGAACCCTGGGATTAAAATTCGACTGATTTAAGCCATTACTCCAGTTTCCTCCACAGACCAAAAACATGCATGTTAAGTTAGTTGGTAACTCCAATTTATCCGTAGGCATCAGTGAGAAGGAATGCTTGTTAGTCTCATTTGTCTCTGTGTCCCTGTGATGGACTGGTGGACCTGTCCAGGGTGGACTCTGTCCCTCTTCCAACGATTGCTGGAGATAGGCACAGAAAAGCAGGTAATAAAAATGGATAGATGGATGGATGGATGAATGATTTAAATCCATCCACATTTCCTGAATCATGTCGAATAGCCTCAGCTACAAAAAGTATACCATCTGAATGAAACTTTGAGTTCAGTTCAGAATGAATATGGATCACTGCTGACCTTTTTTTTTTTTTGTGAAAGACCTGAAAGCACCTAAAACAACATTTGTTTTCCAAGAGAGGTTTCGAGTTAAGCAAAAGCTGCGAAAAATCAAAGAGAAATACACTTTTTGTGATTTAGTTGAACCAACACTTTCCTTTTGTCCTGACAGTGGGTTTTGTGTGTTCCAAAGACAATTAAAAGATATATTTTTAAACAATTTCTGTTGGGACAATTCAACGAGTAGATTCATCTTTTTAAACAGCACCTCACTTTGTCTTTGCTATGGTGGGTTGTAATCATAACTGGACACTATCCAAGAACAAAAAAAGATGAGGTTTGAATGAGTTTTCCTTCGATCATCGTAGTCTCTTCAGGATTTCTGCTCTGAGATGAATTCAGTTTGTTTCTCTTTTCGTTGTGTCACAAAGCTCTCAGGTGTGCAGGTGTTCCCGCAGTCCTCTTTTACAGCCAGCTAGTTTCAGATGATCAGCTCAGCGAACCTGACGTGCACATCAGTGTTTCAGAACATGCGGTTTTAGTTAACCTGTTGCCAGTTAAATCATCGAAAGGTCCAGTAGATTCTAAAGACGGCTGCACTGTAACATCGGTGCTCGCTCTTCGATGTGCGTGGAAATAATCACATACTACAGCCTGTCTGATCACCGCTATGATATCTGACCACATGACATGTTTAATTTGCAAGAAAAATAAGATAAACTTTCTGATCAGTGAGTTAAAGGCAAGAAATGATAAATCCAACTTATTTGATGCATTCTGTCTTTAAGCTTTTTTTCATTATTTGTTTAGTTTGCTGTATTTTAAAGGGGAGTTAAGAAAAAAGTGATACAATTTTTAGTCTAATTGATTTGTTTTTGGTCAAATATATTGTGAAAATGTTTTAAATGCATCAGATGGATTTATTCTTTCTTTCTCCACATCCAATTCAGATTATTTCACTAATTTTTTTAATTTAAGATGCACCGATCCTATTTTTACTTACCTTACCACATTTTTATTTGGGCTTTATTCCCTCTGAGCACCCACCAGATAAAACTGTCAGAGGGCAGACAAAAGGTTTGTGACCTTCTGATTTAAAGGCTTTCGTTTAATACCAGTATCAACTCTAACAGGCATTGTTCAGCAGCAGAACCAGTCAACGAGCACGTTTTGACATTTGTAAGCTTCTTGTCCCATAGAAAGGTTTGTCCTCCCACCTTGCCTTCCTGTTTGTGTGTTCATCAGCCATCCACCTCCAGCACTCTGAGCTCGTGCTGTGAGAGCCAGCCAGGATTCAACAAATCCCCACAGTTTTAGGATTATTTTGGAAGGCTTTGATGTGAAATTCCTCAGAAGAGACACCGGCTTGGCTGCAGAAAAGTGGTTAAATCCTGTGTGAAGTTCAGTCAGGCAACTCAGGATGAGATCGTCTGCAGCAGCTGGTGTGGGTATCTATCTGCACCATGCTGGGCAACTTCAAAGCATTTAACAAAATATGAGCTTTTACTATTTATATTTACACATGCACTAAAAAAAGGGGGAAGTTGCACTTTGTTTTTAGCATTTCATATTCCCTTTTGTGCGAGCTGCTCCAAAGCGTGCATCTTCTTTTTCTGTTTGTTTACACGATGCCGTTTGTATCCCTCTGTTATGTATGAATGCATGTCATGTATGTGAAAACCATCAGTATAACGATGAGAGCGATGGAGTTTTCTCTTTGGTTTTTTTTTTTAAATGGAAATCTGAGTTCTTTTTAAAAGTTCCGCAAATACTTTTAGCACATGCACAGAGAATAAATCCTTCTCAGCTGCAATGCAAAACTGTGTGCTTGCTCTTTTGTTTGTTTGTTTGTTTTTGAGAGGAGGGGAGCTTTCATTTTCAGGACTTTTTGGATAAAATAAAATGTTGTTAAAGAAACTTTTCCTGAATGCAGTTTTTTTTTTGCCATCATGACCTGCACACCCTGTAATATCTTTCCGCCCTTGTCTTCCATTCTTTGTCTGTAATCTGCCTCTTTCCTATGCAGTGTCCTCTCCACACTCATGCATTCTGCTTTGGTTGATAACTCACTCTGCCCTGACAGCTCTTTATAACCTTGACACAGGTAAGACTGCAGAAAGAGCTTTCATCTAACAGTCCCATCGAGCATGCAGCTTTCAGTCGTTGAAGGCTAAACTGCCTTTAAGTCTTTTTCCACTCCAAGTTCAACCAAACGATGTGAATGAATGAGTGAGCTATGTAGTAGGGATGGGCATTCTGAGCTACGACGCTCTTCAAATTTGTAGATGATTATTCAGATTTATTTTGAATATTCAAGCCACCCCACTCCACCATCCGCTCTCAGGTCACTACTACCAGCCACCCTTACAAATATGGGACTAACTTCCAGTGATTCATGCTTCTGACAATCCATATTTATTTCGTCCTTTGCTCATGCAGGGCTAATTAATCAGTCCCTCCAGGATTTCACGGGCATTTTTTGTGATTGTTGCGGGCTAAAATGCCTGATTTTGCGGGGCATTTTCCTAAAAGTTGCGATTAAATGTTGTGATTTTTTTTTTTTACTTAAATCAATAAAAAAAATAACTTTTAATATATAAACCAAAAATACTTTCTAGTTTTGTAAGATAATTACCAACAAACATTGACATTATTAAAAGGTGCTTTATTTGAGAACTTTGACAGCTTCTAAACTGACATTCATGACCATTTCTGGATTGTCCCTCGTCTGCAGCTCTCCTCACATGTTTTGCAGACACAAAGTGTTTTTCGATGCGTTTATGTGCGATGATTACACTGCAGGACGTGCAAAACAGCTTCCCCCCCCACTCTCCTCCAGCTGGGTAGGAAACTGGTTTGCGCGGTCCTTTGCTGAAATCTTTGTGGGCAGATGTGAAGCATTAGCGCACATTTTGGCTTCAGTCGCTGCTCCTGCACGCTCCCGGCATTCTGACGTTAACAGGAAGTGACGTCACATGTCTTCTTCATGAGTTATTTGGGGTTATTTTGTATTCCACCATAAATATTGGGCTAAAGTTGCGGTGTTTTGGGCAAAGTTGCAAAAAGTTGCGATTTCGCAGGGTTTGCTTGATTTTGCGTTAATAGTTGCGATCGCGAAATCCTGGAGGGTCTGATTAATATAACACAAGTGTAAGCACACCAGTTTAAAAGCAGCGGAAGCTGTCTTGACAAGCACTAATCTCAGCTGCTGTTTTATGACTTAGAACCGTTGCCCGTGTCATTGTTTTTTTCTTTTTAAATAAATGATTGTGTCCACATGATTTGGGAGTTGTGTTGAATTAAAGGTTAGTCACCTCAAGTCCTGCAGCTGATAAATCCTCTAATGAGACAAGCAGCAGCACATGCCGCTGTACCTGAAGCCTGTCTTAATAGTCAGGGGTCTTTAAATTCCTTCATTTTCACTGGCCCATTGGGTCAGCATGGAGGGGGATGTACATACTTTAGTAGTAAAGCCGAGCTCACTCGTGACCATAGTTTCCACTTTATAATTCTTTCAAAATAAACTACTAAAGCAGAAACAGCCTCTGGGATGCTCAGTAGGGTATGGACAGTAGGTGTTGTGTTGAAAGAAGCACCCTAACTGGAAAAGAACTGTTGGGAAACAACTTGGAGTGTCACTACTGGTGCAAAAAAAAAAAAAAAAACTGTTGTGGCAGTTACATTAATTCTTTAAATTTGCCCATTTTAATAAGACTGAATATTTGAAAATCAGTGCCCATCCCTATTCTGTAAAGAATATGATGCATGCTGTTTTTTGTATTATTATTTTGTTCTGCATGCAAGTCATTTAGTAAGTTTGGCATGTTTCACTGAGAACAAAATTGATTGGGATGAAAGCGTTCCAATGCACTCATTGGTGGAAGCTTCTCTGACTGCTGGCCATGAAGAGATCCTTCCACAGTTCTGTAAAAGACTGGGCTCCAGAAGTACAACTGAAGCTAAGGTTAAGCCTCAGCCATGTCAGCACCATCATCAGTTTTGTGACGTAGCAGTAAATGACGCCCTCTCCTCCCCAGAGCCTCACTTCTTCTGTCCTCTTCAGGGAATCGAGCGGCTGAAGGGCGAAACGGGAAAGTGGGGGAAACCGCCGTGCTGGGAGGCCATGCAGACGGCGTTCGGAGGCCCCTTCTCGCCGTCTTGGTTCAACCCTTTCGCTGCGTGGAGCTGCAAAAGGGACCCAGCAGACCATGTCTCCGTCCCACAGGGGGAGATCATCGAGGACAATGTCATAGAGATCCCACTCAACTAGCTGCACACAGTGAGGAGGGCATTTTGGTGTTTGTCTTGTAAAAAAAAAAAAAAAAAAAAAGATGATAAATTTGCAGACATAAAACTTTTTCAGGACAAAATGCCAGCTAGATTAATCTTTTTTTTCTGTTCTTTTCCCCAACAGTAGCATTTATTTTTTCTTTAAAGGGATAGTTCAGTTTTCCTGAAGTGGGGTTGTGTGGAAAAGTCGCGAGCAGCATCTTATAGCGTCCTCAGTTTGGAAAATCAGGAACCCTCCTGGGGGAATCTAACTAACTAAACAACTTGAACTCAAAACCTTTTTTAGCAGTTTGAACAAACAATGGATTAGGCTTTTTTAAACACTTTATCACTTTTATATTAGATAGTTGTTGCTGTCTCTAATCTATCAGACTTAGAGGCTGTTCAACACTCCTGTTACTGCTCAGCAAATATCTGTAAATCAGATAAAACAGAGGCAAGCTCCTCTTAAAGAGGTTTATCTTTGGTTTCCTTTGAGAGAGAATATTGTCCGAATTTATTGAGTTAGACTACTGCTGACCAAGCCTGGGCTGTTCTGATTTTCACTGCCTTCTCAGTGGAGGACAGCGGTGCTCCGAGGTATCTGTAATCCTTTACCTGGTTGATCAGGTCTCCTGTGAGTGCACTCAGTTTCCCAGAAGCAGTGTACATCATTGCTTCCATTTTGTTGGCATTCCTTTTGTAGTCCAACGTCCTGAGCTGCCACTTCCTGGTGAGTTAAAAAGATTTGTGCATCAGACGTGTTAGAGAGCAGACAGAGGTCGTCTGCAAAGTCAGAGTCCCTGGTGAAGTTCTCTGGACGGTATTGTCTCCTTGGCAGTTGTTTTGCTTGAGTGTGAAGCCAAAGATGTTCACGATCTTGTAGGATTCACCTCATTACACGGTCCACCGCAGGAATAAAAAGGTACGATGCAAGTGTCTCCCTGCAACACCCCCGCTAGGACCTCACCACCAGCCGACAACACTTTGGCGAATGTGTTGTTCTATATGATGCTTGTGGCCTGGAGTCAGTTTGCAAATACTTCCCCATTATTTGTCCCTGTTTTGAGCAGAGTTGAACTGCCTCATGACCATTTCTCCCTGATTTTCTAAACTGGGATTATTCCGATTGCTGTTTTTCCACAGGTAAGAAACTAAGTATTCATAAGTGTACCACACCACCCCATTTCAAGCTTTGATAAGTCAACACACAGTCCTCCAGAACCCTAAAGTGCCCTCAGAGTTATTACTCTGCTGAAGCCAAAGAAAACCCCTACCAAACGGCGTTATTCCTTCCTTGGCCCGCGCTCCAACTTTCTTTAAGGCAGCTAGACATTTGGCTCAGTGATCTCTGCCAAACAGCACTCACGCTTATCTGCACCCAGGTGGAGCGGTGATCTTTCCAGCTTGTGCTTGTTTGCTGGAATTGTCTCCGAGTGGTGAGAAATAAGCTGCACAAGAGAGACCGTGCCAGGCTTTCAAACATCTCACCGAGCCCCTTGAGGAAAACTCCAGTAAACCAGAACACTGAGGACCAAACGGTTGCCTTCAAGCACCCTTTTTCTGTGGAGATAAATTAGTCTCAGAAGTATTTTTTCAAAAGCAAACAAGATTTTTATGCCTACCACAAGATTCTCAAACGTGCACATTTGAAACTGCACAAGTAGAAATATGCTTCCCATACAACCTGCTGAATGCACAAATGGCCTGCTGCAGACAGATCAGCTTGCCTGTGCCTGCTCCAGATTCACAAATGTAATTCTGCCTCCAAGTTCTGGTGAAGAGCCGGGACATCTGCACCAACCTATCGGAAACAGATAACTTCTGTTCTATATTATCTAAAATAATAAATGTTCTTAACCCGTTTTATCCTACCGGCAACAACTGCGGCCTTCAGGTTTTCTACATGCCTGTTTAAGTTAAACTTATTTCAGGGGGATAGATGCTCCACCAGCAGTCCTCTGTCCACTGGCAACAGCTACGATGCTGCCACTAGAGGGCGCTGCTGCTCTCAACAATTTGCCTGTGCTTTTCCAGAAGAATACTCTTCCCATTTAATCAATCAGTTCAATTTATCTCAACAGTAGAGTGTACAAAATACATATATGTAAGTTTATGTTGTTTTTTTTATTTAAGGGGTTATGAACTAATTCACAAATAGTCACAAATACGTTGTTTTCAATAACTCCGTTTATCTGGTAAGGCCCAAATGTCCCAGCTTCTCACCAGCCGTGAACGCAGCAATACATTTGAAAATCTGAAACCAAAAGAAAGTCACATTTAAAGATGAAGCATTAGTGAATGTTTCTGAGACTGATTTATCTCCAGTTTCCCCCTCTCTAAGGACTTCAACTCACCTTGTGCCTTGTCCTTCTTCTGAAGCAACTCTTTATTGTTTAAATCCTCGTCTCAGTTCCAGCGACTGTCACACGTTACCTGTTCAGGGTTTTTTTTTATGTCAGTGACTTCATGTGGAGAAATGTAAACTATGCTGCTGAAGAAGAGCTTTCAGCAGAAGGATGGCTCCTGGATGCCAAGGGACCAGAGGGGCATGGTACAAGCTGAGCACAGCATGACAGACCCTGAACTCTACAGTTTTTATTGTTTTTTTTAAACGGTTGTTAAAATTTAGCACACAGATAAACAGTAACAGCGTTAGTTCATATACCAGAGTTACAGAACTGAGTAATATCAAAATATTACTAGACTCTAAACAAATGCTGCACTAATGAAATCTGTTTTTATTCGTTGTTTTCATGAACTCTTTAATTGTGTATTTGGACACTCATGTCCTCTGGCATCCATCAGAGGGTGCTGTGGCACCTTCTGCACCCCTGCTTCCCACATCTTTAGCAGTTTACATTGTTGTAAGTGATGTTGTTGTGTCCGTTCATTTGTACAAATTCACAAATCTTACACATGTTTAATTTGTATCTGTTTTTAAACTTTTCTTTTGGTGAAAATAAAACTCAGTAAATGTTCAATATCAAACTTTTGCATTTAAAAAAGTTTTTTGTTCTTTTTTTTTTAACTCATTTTAAATGTTGTCAAAAATATTGTAAAACAAATCTCCAGCTTTCAGGAAAAGTTGGAAATGTTTATTGTTTTTTGCAGACAGAGATTTTGGTAGATTTGCTACCACTCCTTTGTGCAAGTTTAAGACAAACCTCTCTCCAGATGTGGCAGGATTCACCGTCAGCAGCACTTCAGCTCGTCGACAGTTGGATTAAACATGTTTGGACTCTGGACAGCAGCGGGTTGGCTGCTTCCTCCTGTTGCCTTTCCTGAAAGCTAAGCCTTATTGTTGTCACAGTTTAAGAAGCTTCTCATCTTTTTATTGTTTGAATCATTAAGTTGAAACTCTGTATTTGCAAACTAAATACACGATTACTTTAATGCCTGGTCTTTATGTCTCCTCACGGGCTTTAGCCAAACAGTTTCTACAAAGATAACTTCTGTTTTATTAGCTGCTGTTCTTATTATCAGCCATGTTATTGTATGACATCAGACAAAGACAGACATCAGTGGCAGCTTTATTACAACAAAAGGGGGGAAAAATCCTTAGAGTTCAGAGCAGTTTTTAGAACTGTTTTTGGGGGAAAAGCTGTTTATTCAGTGCAACAATCAGCAACAGTCACCAGGACCTGAATCTTGGGTTCACCTGAGTGAAGGAATGTTTTCTGTCCTTCACACCTGAGGTATGTGCCCACCTGGAAACTTTACCAATGCCAGCTACGAAAAGAAAAAAAATACCCCGTTAAATCAAATCAAAGTGTAAACATCACATTTATATGCTGTGCTATATGGAGTCTTCTTTAACATCTATCTATTTGTTTTCTTTACTGGGTCGTCGGGGCAGCTGGTCCAGCAGTCACTGTATGAGACGAGGGGACATCCTGGACAGGTCAAAGGTCCATCACAGGGCCTTCTCTAACAAAGACAATGACTTTAAAGTGGAGGGAAACGTGGAGCAGTCACAGTCCACACGGTGTAGCTCGGAGTGTAGTTCAGATGACGCTGAATGTGGACATCTTCACGCCAGAGTTTAACCCAGAGTTTAAGTGACTTTGGTCACTTCTTTTTTTTTTGTTTAAGTTATAAAATTGTTTAAAGTCCAGATGATGTGAAATATACATTTAGATATTTAGAAAAACACTTCTATCCAAAACGACTTGCAAACAGGCATGGAAGGTAAGAAACTCTAACATCGAGTCTGTTTGAATGACAGGACAGGTATCCATTTTTAATGTGCAAAACAAAAAAAACACAGAAAAGTGCTCTGTTTGTTTGAGCGATTTAAAATAAAAACCCATTTCATCTTTTTAAAATATGCAATATGGGCAAAAGTCTGGAAATACCAATGTTTCTTCACACTTATCCAGACCTGGAAAATAAAATAATCTAATTGTGGACTTTGAGACTGTAGGAACCCTCTCTGAGGCGTCAAGATTCTCAAGTGTCTGCCATCATGGAACAGTAAATAAAGAGTTTGGACTCAGTGTCTTCTTCATGGGAACAGCAGGACCTGATGATGATGATGATGATGATGATGATGGTGTTCCTGAGAGGAAAGCAGCAGCTGGGAAGGATCACAACCCTGGATGAGGTTGGAAACCTGAAGCTGTTCTACAGGCAGAACTACTGATTTAGCAGCCACTAGTAGGCCGTGGAAGACTGTGATTAGTGGACTGACAAGTTCTTTTTTGACTGACTTCACACTGGCCCTTCACATCCTGAACCATCTGTAGAGGTTTACACTGTGAGCACTGCTAGACACTGTATGTGAGGGATAACTACGTCCCGTACCATGAGTTCAAACCTTATTTTTCTGCTGAAGGAAAGGACAGCTGCTCATCAGTCATGATTGGTGTGGGAAGAGGAGGAAGTTCATGTCTTATTTCCTGCTGTAGTGTCCATCAAATCCTCCTGACCTCAGAGGTCCAGTCAGTTCTACAGCCTGAAAGACCAGCTTCCTGCTTTGTGTCAGACTGCACCTGACAGCAGGACGTCCGCTCTGTAAAAATCTGGGCAGCAGAGGTGCCTGAGGACAGTCGGTCTGTCCATGTCGCATCACTTGTCCTTCGGTCCTTCCTCCCGTGAGAGGGTCTGAGGTGTTGAAGCATGAAGCGCCAGCAGTCCACACAGAGTGAGAGAGATGCCCGTCCACCACAGGGCACTGTGGGTCTCCCCAAAGATGACCCTCCCCAGGATGCCCTGAACACACCGACAAAGGCACACTCATTAGCTTCACTGTGAACAGGACCGTGGCTGTTTTCAAATTAATGTTTAACTGTTTGCCTAAACGCTCCTCTCCGCGGTCAGGGTTCTTACAGAGGAGATGAAGTTGGAGGCGGTGGTGGTGACGGTGGCCCTGGCTGAGGAGGAGCAGTGCCGGAGAGCCTTGGAGAACATGGTCCACATGACAGCGTTACAGGAGAGCAGCAGGCCTGCACACAGCAGCCTCAGGGGGACATGGAGCTGAGAGGACAGCAGGGGGACACTAATCACATCTGGACCACCAGCTTCACATCTTATTACATTTGGCCACTTACTGTAAGCGCCCCATACCTCTCTCTCACACACACACTTGTGAATTAGTTTACAATCCAGTTTGTCTACGAATGAACCTGTCCTACTTGAAAAATCCGGAAGAACCTTTATACTTTAGAAAACAAATTACTCTGTAATCTGAAGTTAGGCTAATTCGAGAGGCACAAACTGGCTGCGTATCTACACCTGCCACGTCTTAATTAAAACTACAGTAAATCAACAGGACAACGTGTTGCGTTCAATGTTTACCCAGTCACAGACTGTGGCTCCATGGTCTGATTGAGGCCAGCCGCTCAGCCCGGACTCGCACATCTCCCTCAGGTAGTCTGCGCCGACGGACAGCTTAGCGGCCAGAGAGGCGGCGCCACCGAGAAACCCCGCTACCAGCGCGTAAACAGAGCCAGAACCCATCTCAGGAGGTACATTTACAGTAACCCAGGGCTATGAAACGACGCACACCCGATTGTAGTATATGAAGTTTAGGTGGCTGTACACCATTTGTTGCCCGGCTGACCAAGCGGGTCGCCGGGTAGGCGGAGTTTACAGTCTATTTTATGTCCCGCCTAGACCCAGGCTCCGTGTTAACCAGAAGGTGACTTCTTGTAATTTAAATCTGTATTACAAGTTTTGTATTCATGGCATGCTAAGCTTCGAATGTTCTGATAAGTCATCTGTCATTTAAAGAAACACCACCCCTGTCGTCAAACGCTTTACCCTTCACTTAAAGAAGGAAGCTCCTCTCTGGCCTTCACGTCCCCTCTGTCCGGCTTACTGAAAAGGAATGCACCAAATGAAAGGATGTAGACAGACTGGCTAACATTTCACAATAAAGGTATGCTTTAAGAACTTGGTCTATATTTTTTTTATTTGATTTCAACAAATGCATAAAGCCAGACAACATATTTCTGTTCGTCGTAGTTTTAAAGTATCGCTCATTTTAATTACTGAGAAACAGCACATTTTTACCCTCCTCTATAGTTATAAGGTTTTATTTTGAAGGTATTAACAGTCGTTTCCGATCAGTTGCAATTTTACACCAATCACAGCTTTTTCTGGAGTCACGTGATGCTCCACGGCGCGTCTCATCGCGTAGCTTGGCTGTGTTTTGGTGTGCTACTCGGGAAGTGGGTTTAGCTCATTAGCTGCTGTTTGTCGCTCTATTTATAATGAATAAAAATAAAGCAAGTGGCGTGGCGTGGGTGAAACCGGCAGAGCCGTCCTTTCTGAAGAAGTTTAAGAGTGATGTTGGGTATAAAGAAGGGCCCAATGTTGACACGAAGGTAAATGTTTCGTTGCGGTTTGATTCGCAGATCTCGGACGTGTGAAGAAATGAATTTCTTTAAAGGTTTTAGTGATTAAATCTAAATCTTGACTCAAATTTGCCGCGTTATCAAATGACTGATTACGCGTCTCATTTGAATAATGAGTATGAAAAAATTTGCCGCGGTTGTAAATGTTTGGTTATGATCTGATTTGTGCACTGTAAAAAAACAGGCTTCCTACGCAGTCCTAAAAATATGTAAATGTATGGAATTGAGTTTTTCCAGGTCTGGATAAGTATGGAAAAAAGAAAACTGAGTCTGGAAAAATCTTTTTTTCCAGGCTTTGTTGCCTATTAAATTTTCTAAAAGATAAACATCCATTTTCTAGGAATTCTCAAACAAGAAGAGTATTTTTGACATTGATTGTATTTAAAAGATGGATATAGTCCATTTACCACATATAGCCACCAGTTTAGGGTTTTAGCCATCATTGCATTGATTCTTGATTGCATCCATAGTTGTATGCAGATACAGACATTGAAAAATTTGTTGCTACCCTTCCCCCCCAAAAATAAATAAAACTGATGTGACTGGAGCCAAAAAGCTCTAGGTCTCTCTCTTTAGTCACAGAAACTTTATAGCTCAATGACATGCATTTTGGTGAATTCCAGTCTGGCGTTTGGTGTTTTTCTGTCAGTAGTACAGTCCTCCTGGGTCTTCTTCCATGGAGGCCATTATGATTCAAAATGTAACGGACGGCTGGATCAGAAAATGATGTACCATGACTTTGGAATGGTTTTTGGATGGTTTCCTAGAATCTTTTTCTACCATTCATCTGATCAGCCTTTGGCTGCATTTCTTCTTGCGTCCACATCCTGGGAGATTGGCTACTGTCCCCTGAACCTTCTACTTGTTAATAATATTGACAGCTGTGATCAGAGGAACATGAAGCCTTGTAACTTTAACCTTTAACATGAATATCTATAATCTTCTTTTTGAGCTCGTCAGGCAGCTCTAACCTTTGCTTTCTCTGCTCAATGATCAGTATAGTGAACACAACCATACCAAACCACCCAGAGGCTGTTTGTTCCCCTTAAATAAGCTGAATGGCTGATGAAAAGCTTGCAGGCTCCTGTGATGCTAATTAAGGTCAAACATGTGGTTTGAAACATGACTATAATGAAAAGATTAATCATCTCTTTTAGGGACCCAACAAATTTATCAATACTGTTTTAACACGTCTTTGTAAAATAAATCTTTTTTTCCTCAAAATTCTTTTGTTTATTCTATTACTTACTAAAGGCACTTAATAAGACGCTGTGCCGCAGGTAATAAAGTTGGATGATCTCTTGTTAGTGTTTGCAGTTCAGCTCTCAGCTCCTCCGTACATTGACTTGCTTTTGGATAAGACCGTTAACCTCAGGTTTCTTCTTGTGGTGTTACACCACATGGTATGTTTCTATAACTGCAGATTTACTTGTACAAGTATAACCTTTCAGTCACTAAGAAGCCCAGGCCAAAGCATATAACGCCTTTTCCATTTTATTATAAATGGGAACACAGGTTTTCCAAACAGACATGATTTGTGTCGACGAAGACTTGAACCCTGGACTCAAAACCATAAATTAATTAATAAAAAAGGACTCTGCAGTCCATCCTTTGTGGTTTTTTTAATAGTGCAGATTAAATCCCACCCCTGTACAAACATTTACAGTAAATTTACATAGATTTATTGCCCAAAAACAGCTTCAGAAATTGGAAATTTTAAACATGGAAAAGTATGGAATTTCAAAATAGAAAACAAGTCAAAGGTACCAGCACTAACCAAAAGGCTTTTTAAAATAAATCTGTAAGAACCCTAAAAAAAAAAGTTCTTTTTCGTCTTTTTAATAGCTCATCCATCAAGTACCCTTAAAACAAGGCGGAACCTCCAGTCTGAAGCTGAACATGTTCATGAAAATCATTAATTCCCCTAATTCTGTCTGTTTTTTGGGGTTTTTTTATCCAGCGCCAGCTGATGCCAGCTCTGGATGATGACAGCGGGAGCGATCGAGAGGATGAGTTACCTCAAGTTGTTGTCTTAAAAAGTGGGGACCTGACTGCAGACGAGGCGAAGAAGATGAAGGATGAAAAGACAGCTGGAGGTGATGCAGAGAAAGGTCAGACCGTCTGGTTCAATCACATCATTGCTGAAGACCTAAAGAGAAACGGGCAGCACAGTCTCTTTTGTCTTTATCTGAGGCAGCAGTAATCACGTAACGTGAAAACCTCTGTTCGGTCCACAGACGCCGAAGCTCCTACTGACGGCAAAATCCTTTTCAAGAAGCCAGCGAAGCGGTCCTCCTCAGACAAGTTCCAGGGAATCACAGCCAGCTCCAGCAAAAAGAAGAGGAACGACGGAGGAGAGAAGGGGGAGGAGGAGAAGAAGGAGGAGAAGTCTGGAAGTAAAATCAAAAATCAAAGCCTCCTGTCATTTGGAGAGGATGAGGAGGAAGACGAGGACTAAATGGTGAAATGTAAGACTGCCAAGGACAAAGTCTGACTAGAAAGGTAACAGTTTAAAGAATTAAAAGCAGCTAAACTAACCAGCTGTGCTGCAGCTTGTTTTGGTATTTTAAAGGATGTGCCCACGTGTCTCATTCCAAAGACTGCAAATACTTCATACCGTTTCATTCATTTTGGTGTAAAAATGAACTTAAATCAACTATGAATCAGTTTTAACAACTAACCCAGGCAGTAGGCTTCTATTTAAATTTCTTGTAGCAATACAGAAAACAGTCTGTGACTCACAAGCTATGTAGCTGGTACTTAATGGGTACCTAGTTCTTACAGGGATCATACCTGGTACATACCTTGTTTGTACGGTGAGCAGGCTGTAAAGTTACTGGTTACCCTCTACTTACAGGGTATGTACCGTGCTGTGTTACAGTACCTATAAAAAGAATTCACTCTTGGACATTTTATGCTTTTATTGCTGTCATAAATCAGTCATGATCAATATAAATTGGCCTTTTTTTTACAAAAAGGTTTTCAAAACAAAAGTCTTCATACGGTAAAGCTGTTTCTTCTTCATACAAAAGGATTTCCAAGGCCCTAAACATTCCAGGAGTTCTGTTAAATCCATCATCAAGACATGGAAGGAATATAAGACTTGTGAAAATCTACCAGGAGCAGGCCGTCCTCACAAACTGAGTGACTGTGAAGAAGGAGAACAGTGAGAGACCACCAAGACGCGTGTGAGCGCTCCATGTTCCTTCCATGTCTTGATGATGGATTTAACAGAACTCCTGGGATGATTAGAGCCTTGGAAATAGTTTTTTATCCATCCTCTGACTTGTACTTTTCAATAATCTTTGAATTAGGTTGAATTAGGACAGACACTTCAAGGGGGTGAATATTTATGCAACCACTTATTTTACAGTACTTGCCTTACTTTGTAGAAAATATACAGTACAGACCAAAAGTTTGGACACACCTTCTCATTCAAAGAGTTTTCTTTATTTTCATGTCTATGAGAATTGTACATTCACACTGAAGGCATCAAAACTATGAATTAACACATGTGGAATTATATGCTGAACAAAAAAGTGTGAAACAACAGAAAATATGTCTTATATTCTAGGTTCTTCTTGCTTTGATTACTGCTTCGCACACTCTTGGCATTCTCGTGATGAGCTTCAAGAGGCAGTCACCTGAAATGGTTTTCACTTCACAGGTGTGCCCTATCAGGTTTAATAAGTGGGATTTCTTACCTTTATAAATGGGGTTGGGACCATCAGTTGTGTTTTACAGAAGTCAGGTGGATACACAGCTGATAGTCCTACTGAATAGACTGTTAGAATTTGTATTATGGCAAGAAAAAAGCAGCTAAGTAAAGAAAAACGAGTGGCCATCATTACTTTAAGAAATGAGGGTCAGTCAGTCCGAAAAATTGGGAAAACTTTGAAAATGTCCCCAAGTGCAGTCGGAAAAACCATCAAGCGCTACAAAGAAACTGGCTCACATGAGGACCGCCCCAGGAAAGGAAGACCAAGAGTCACCTCTGCTGCGGACGATAAGTTCATCAGAGTCACCAGCCTCAGAAATCGCAGGTTAACAGCAGCTCAGATTAGAGACCAGGTCAATGCCACACAGAGTTTTAGCAGCAGACACATCTGTAGAACAACTGTTATGAGGAGACTGTGTGAATCAGGCCTTCATGGTAAAATAGCTGCTAGGAAACTTTGGGTCTAACCACCGTGTCTTTGTGCGCCGCAGAAAAGGTGAACGGATGGACTCTACATGCCTGATACCCACCCTAAAGCATGGAGGAGGAGGTTTGATGGTGTGGGGGTGCTTTGCTGGTGACACTGTTGGGGATTTATTCAAAATTGAATGCATACTGAACCAGCATGGCTACGGCAGCATATTGCAGCGGCATGCTGTTCCATCCAGATTGCGTTTAGTTGGACCATCATTTATTTTTCAACAGGACAATGACCCCAAACACACCTCCAGCCTGTATAAGGGCTATTTGACCAAGAAAGAGAGTGATGGGGTGCTGCACCAGATGACCTGGCCTCCACAGTCACCGGACCTGAACCCAATCGAGATGGTTTGGGGTAAGCTGGACCGCAGAGTGAAGTGCTAAGCATCTCTGGGAACTCCTTCAAGACTGTTGGAAGACCATTTCAGGTGACTGCCTCTTGAAGCTCATCACGAGAATGCCAAGAGTGTGCGAAGCAGTTATCAAAGCAAGAAGAACCTAGAATATAAGACATATTTTCTGTTGTTTCACACTTTTTTGTTCAGCATATAATTCCACATGTGTTAATTCATAGTTTTGATGCCTTCAGTGTGAATGTACAATTCTCATAGACATGAAAATAAAGAAAACTCTTTGAATGAGAAGGTGTGTCCAAACTTTCGGTCTGTACTGTATTTCAATTTCATATTCAAGAAGTTTTTAGTTCAGTTTTGTTTTTTATGACTGACCTCTGACAGTAAGAAAAGCGTAAAACATCCAAGGGCGTGAATACCTTTCATAGGAACTGTATGTATTGTTCCTGGTGATCATTGTAGACTAACTTGTGCAGATCAGATGTTTTTGAGCTTATTAGACTCCTTAGGCTAAGTCCTAAAATCCCTCTGTTGTCACCACAGATCAAGTCACCCCTCATCTCTTCATACTTTGCATCCAATAAGTCAGACATTCTTGTAGTCTTTTAGAGATCCTGATCACTAGCTTTTCTGCCTTTCTGAAGGTTTTTCTGAGGATTTTGGCTGCAGTTTCACTTGTTTGCAGTTCAGTACCTGACCGTTCTTTGTTCTTCAGGCCACTTAATCCTCAGGAAACATTCAGGCATAAAAAGGCTCCTAAATGCTGTAGATACACCAGTGTATCAACAGAAAGCTAACCTAAAACTGTCTCCAGATGAGAAACGTTTGAAAGTCCTGAGGAAAAAGATCCAGCAAAGGAACTGATCCAGGACCTGAGAGACACGTCATCCTTCAGCTGGTCGGGTTTTGATGACAAGTTTTCAGTTAGTCGTTTTTCAGGAATCATCAGGTTGTTTGTGTTTAAGATACAATTTTAATGTCTGTCAAACTGTGTTGTATTTGTGTTTTTATTTTCTTTTGAATAAATTAAGAACACAATAAAGAGTATTTAAAACGAGTTCTTTGTGAAATTGTCTCGTGTGTTTAGTCAAAACTTTGGCTTGTCTGGTAATAATTAGCCTTTTGGCAGATGCAGGTACTTTTACTTGTTTCTAGTGTGATCAGTTCTGGCAAAACGAGTCAGAAAGAGCACGGGCTGCAGTGCAAAAAGGTGAAAATATTGAGATCTGCATACAAATGAGTCCATTAGGATCTCAAGATCCTGGAAATTAAAACGGCATTGAATCTTCCTAATCTAGCTTTGAATTAAAGTTTTCCAACAGGTATGTCTTCAGAAATAATCCTTTGTCTTTTAACTCTTATTATTTCCTTTGAATCTGACCATTTTCCTCTGCCGTCTGATGCAGTGCAGGGAAACCCCTTCGTATAACATTTGGTGTCATTGTGAAGCTTAAACGTTCTCCTTTTTATATATAGTGATGGAATCATTAATGACATTTTTCTAGATCAATAAAAATCAAGTTTTCAAACCAGCACTACAGTAAATAAAAGTAGTTTGTTGCCAGGTGATAAATCACCACATTTCAACAAACTATCATTTTGAAGCTTTCGAGATGGAGAATTGGACAAAAAAAACCTCAATATTGAAAAATTCATTGTAACTCAATTTGCCAGCACAGGTCATGGGATTATTGTATGCTGTAACAAAACACATCTAATCCCTTGAAACTACTAAATTAATCAAAATAGCTCTCAAGATTCCAAATAACTTGAAGTGAAAGAAACAAATCACAGAAGCCTGGTGTTTTTCAGCTGCCTTTCACCATATAATGAAAACATGAGCAGATGTAGGATTCTTTATGTTTTTAAATTAACATGTCTTTATGTGTAAGACATACAAATCTTTACTGACCTGTCTTCATCAAAAGGCTTAAATTCCTCCAATAAAATATAGAAAAGGTACTGATTTAAAGAAAAAAAAAAGAATTGAACTGCTTTTTACCATAATGACAACAGCTGTTTCTGGAGTTTGGAGGTTTTTTGCCCACCTCCCTTCACGTGAATATGAACTTGAGTGACATCCCATTCTTTAATATGATTTTGGTCCACACCTTGCAGCTATAAAAGCTTCAACTCTTCTGGGGAAGCTTTCCACAGGTTTAGGAGTGTTTATGGGAATTTCTGACCATTCTTCCAGAAGCTCATCTGTGAGGTCAGACACTGATGTTGGACAGAAGGTCTGTCTCACAGTCTCTGCTCTAATTCATCCCAAAGGTGTTCTGTCAGGTTGAGGTCAGGACTCTGTGCAGGTCAGTCAAGTTCTTCCACACCAAACTCACTCATCCATGTCTGAGAAACATGATTCATCACTCCAGAGAACACGTCTCCACTGCTCTACAGTCCAGTGGTGGAGTGCTTTACATCACTGCATCTGACGCTTTGCTCTTGGTGATGGAAGGTTAATCTGAAGGCCACATGAAGTGTGGAGGTCTGTAGCTGTTGGCTCTGCAGAATGTTGGTGACCTCTGTGCACTTGTTATAATACCACTAACAGCTGACTGTGGAATGTTTAGTAGAAAGGAAATTTCACAACTTGACTTACACAGGTGGCATCCTGTCACAGAACCATGCTGGAATTCACTGAGCTCCTGAGAGCGACCCATTTTTTCACAAATGTTTGTAGAAGCAGTCTGCATGTCTAGGTGCTTGATTTTATACACCTGTGGCCATGGAAGAGATCGGAACAACTGAATTCAGGGATTTGAATAAACGAAGTAATACTTTTGGTAATATAGCGTACCTTGCAGTGCTGAGTAACAAAAAAAGAAAATTCTCTATGGCTACATCCTTTTTTTCAAAGCAAAAAAAAAAGAAAAGAAACCGGAGTGTCCAGATTAAACCCAGGCATGCAGGGGGAGAACATAGAAAGGCTGGGAGGTGATTCTCTGACCCTGCTGTGACACGACCGCTCTAACCACTGCTCCACTAGATTAACTTTGGCTTTTTATTAATTTATTCCAAACATTCTTTTCCCTGGGTGGAATGATTAACCAACATACAACTGGCTTTTAAAAACAAGTGGGTACAGATCAGGGTTTTGTGAGGAGCTCGGATTACAGCCGCTGCTCACTTCTGGGGGTTTTCTGGGGGGTTTTCCAGGCATGCCCCACTAGGAGGAGACACACTCAGAACTTACTGAGAGGGTTGCTGGGGAGATGGCTGTCTGGGTTTCCTTTCTGGATCTGCTGCCTCCACGACCCGACCGCATACGAGCGTCAGAGAATGGACGGATGGATGTTCCATTGCAAGTTACTTCTCATTGTATTGTTTCGATTTACATTGTGCACAATGTCCCAGCTTCTTCAGACCGGGGTTGTGTATGAAGTGCATTCTTGTTGATGCAGCTGTGTATCTGTCTGGGTGCATTTTAGAGTCTGTTTATGACTAATGTGACATTTGATAAAACCAATCAGAGAGCTGTACGATCAGTGATCACTCAGACAGCTTTCTGTGTTCAGTCCATCTGGATCAGGTTTCCATATCAACACATCTTGAAGGGAAATGTGACTTAAGTATGTAGGTTCCAAGAGAAAAAAACAAAACAGCACCACCAACAACAAAAAACAAAACTGAGTTATTTTAACCTCTTTATTCAAAAAGGCATGTTTCATTCTCACACCTGCATCCAGATCATTACAATTGATGGAAGAACCTCTCTCTGAAAACCAAAACCAAATCAAATCCTTGCGTTATGTGACAGGAAGCTGCGCTCACTTTCGTCTCTGCAGCCTCCCGCCTTCATGTAATAAATACACCCACAGCTCGGGAAAAATGATCTGACTTTCAGTTTTATTTTAAGGCCAACGCTGTCCTCTCCAGCTGGATTCTCTTACATTGTTGTTCTGACAAAACCTCACAGCAGACTTCAAGTTAGCTCCCACAAGATGAATGCGTTTTTCGGAACATTTTACCAAAGTAATAAAAAAAATTCGGAGGGTTCAGTTAAAGGAAGGTTTCAGTTAAAAGTGGGAACAAGCAAAATTGGGAGTTCGCCAATCGGTTGGAAGCAATAATGCGTGACGTTTTTGTGACTTCTGCTGCTGCCCACAGTCTGGAGGACACAGGTCTAAATCCACTCCACTGTTCCAGGATCTGCAGAGGAAAACAACTAGAGCTTAAAAGGAAACAACTTCGAGGGGTGGGGGGGGGATGGATGTTTGTACGAGTGACACGATGATGGCAGGATGAAGGGGACTGGCTGTTTGTAAAGGATTACTATGTTTAAAATGGCTTTTTGATGAGCAAACAATCCTCATTTCCATAAACCCATAGCAACAAAATGCAAACCTATGAGATCTGCCAACTTTAAAGAAACAGAAAAAAATCATGCAGCAGGGGCACTACAGACAAATCTGGTTGCTGAGTGAACCTGCAGTTTGGAACAATGTGTCTCATTTACCATCACTGCTGCTTCTTTTAAACATTAGATGATAAAAACCAGAGTAGATGTTGCTTTATTATACTGACAGCGCGTTACAAAAGTATCCATTCCTCCTGGTAATAATTCTGTTTTACTGCCTCACAACCTGGAGCTTAATTGGATTTTTAATCATTTTTCAAAAACACTTCACATTATTAAAGTTAAATGGGAAAAAAAGCTGTAATTAATATTAAAAATAAGCTGAAAAGTGGTGTGTGTGTCTGCGTGTTCAGCCCCTTTGCTCCGAAGCTTCACAAGTCTCATCATTTGTAAAGTAAGCTCCACTTAAGAGCCAAATGATCCAAACCTGTTGTAGCAGCCCCCAGAATCAGCACAAGTTCAACACCTGTAAGCAGTCAGGGCTACCACCGAGCAAGAGGCATCATGAAGACCAAGGATCTCTCCACACAGGTCAAAGTTGTGGAGAAGTACAGGATCAGGGTTGGGTTTTAGAAAATAAAACCTAAACATCAGACTGTGCTGACCTTTATCCATCTGAGAATATTATTTAACAATGTTGGA
Organism: Kryptolebias marmoratus; assembly: GCF_001649575.2. NCBI lineage: Eukaryota > Metazoa > Chordata > Actinopteri > Cyprinodontiformes > Rivulidae > Kryptolebias > Kryptolebias marmoratus. The sequence goes on from NC_051445.1 coordinate 26,824,309, forward strand.
CACAAGCAGCACCCATCCAAACCGAAGGAGCAGTTTGGTCCCAAAGAATGGTCAAAAACTTCAGTGTGTAGATGGACTGAGGTCATGGAGACAGACCTGAAGACACTTGATGCTGGAACTGCTGCTATAAATATATATGTAAAATTTCCCCCACATGCAACTTTATGTATTTTTGTAGAATTACTTACTACTTATAGAACAAAGTACAAATCCAATTAAGTTCCACATTGTGAAGCAACAAATCTAAAGAAGTTTGTCACTGCTGAACCACTGAGCTACAGTCAGCACTGAAAAGCTACTATAAATGTGTGAATGCGACCTGAAAAGTCATTGGCGGTCAAAAGCCAGCTGATCAGACGGGCTGTAAAACACCCGAAAGCTAATTACTGTAAATAACACCGTCTGCTGTCCCGCTCCATTGTGGCAAACAAGGTTTCAGAACAGAGAACGCAAAAAGAAAAAGAGTTCCTGGAATAAACTCTTCTTGTGAATAGAAAAACAGCAAGTTAGAGTCATAAACAAAAGCACCTTTCTGTAAGTGGTGATGGAAACAAAACAAAAACAAATAAAAAAGCATTAACTTGGCAGTTAACCTTCGTTTTTATGGGACAAAAGTGGATGTTTGTTTACGCCTTGCCTCGTGTTTTATCGCAGCTGAAAAACGGTGATGTTGGCTGAAGATGTGTGTCCTGACAGACTGAGCTCAGAGCCGTGAACATCCATGTAAAAACTGCTCAGTTTCAACGCTGCTGGACTGCTCGAGTGGGACGAGCGCCCCCCCCCCCGGATGAGAGACCGCTCATGAATAGCGCATGAGTACAAAAAGAAAAGTCAAAGGTCACAGTTTGTAAGGTTAAAAGTGGCGTGGGGAAGGGGGACACCCCCTGATCTGTCCTCCACTTGTTGGCTTCAGTTCAGGACGGTACAGTTTCCAACTCGCACCTGAAGATGAGGACGCTCAGAACAACCCCATTCATCTTGGTTGCTGCGATTTTACTCTTGCTGTGTGTTTTTGCTGAAAGTTTTGTGTAAGATTTTTGTTTTTCTCCCTCCTGTCCACAGTCTGCCTCTGTTGTGGCGGTGGTGGTAGTGGTGGGGGGGTGGGGGGCTTCCTATAAGGACTTCTTGGTCGCTTTCTTGCCCTTCTTGATGGACAGCTTGTTCCTGATGTAACCCCGCTTCCTCTTGGCCGTCTGCAGATAGAAAAAAAAAAACCAAAAAAATTTATTAAAAAAGAAACGTCCACAATCACATTTAAGAACAATCAGAGGCAGAACTTCATTAAGCGTTATTATTAGAAATAAATAAGACAAACGGATACGATGATACAGCAGCTCTGCTCAGAGCAGCGAGTGCTTCAGTTTTATCTGGTGCTGTAGAAAATGTAAAAGAATAAATATTCTCCTGGATTTGTTCTTGGAAGGAACCAAAAAGAACAACAATAAAACAGAGACGACACAATCAAGTCGATAACAGGCCTGGAATGCTGTCTTCCATGCCAGAGTTTTAGATTAAACACAATTAAACCGTTTGACCATATTGATTTTAAACATAACAGTTATATCCACGTAGCTGCATGTGGTAGGGGGGGGGGTTCCTCCTGAAAAGCCTTACTCTGACTGAATAATGAAACTTGAGGCAGGAAAAGCCTCTCAGACAGCTCACAGTTATGTACGAAAGACAAACAGAAAACAAACAAAAAAAAACATTTCTTTCCTCTTTATTGGAGCTTTGCCCATATGGCCCCATCAGACTGGTTCCAACCCTAAAGTGCCCTACTGACTGACACAGGACAGTGAGCCTCTGACCCCCCAGCAGTAATACCAGGTTGACGGATGGCTCGTTGGTAATATTTCCACCGTACCTTTTTAGAGGTGTACTTCTGCCTGGCGGTCTCAGTGCTCCGCAGCTTGTGCTCCACGCGGTCCCTGTTCTCCAGCTTCTTGACCTTATAAATCCTGACCAGCCAGTGCTCTGAGGTGAAGGCCTCCTCCAAGTGTCTCAGCTTGATGTCCTTGTTGCCGATCTCGGCATTACGCGTCCTGTCAAAGCCCGGAGGCGTCCGGAAGTCCAACTTTTAGCAGACAGAAAACACAGGTGGTTATTGTCTTTGGAACAATCTTTGACGAGACTCGGTCATTGAGCTGAGCTAACAGAGGACCTGGGCCATACCTGCATCTCTCCGAAGCGATAGTAGGACATTTTATACATAAGGCAGTTAAGCAGGGTGGGGGAGCCAGCTTTGTCCACTCTGAACTCTCCCTGGGGGGTGAAGTAGTCACTTTCCTGGGATCAGAGGTGAGATCAAACTGTGATACAGCACACAACATAACCCACACTTTACAAAGACTCTGTGTGTGTGTGTGTGTGTGTGTGTGTTTAACATGCTGCTTACCCTGATGTCTTTGGGGTGCTCTCCCTCTGCAATGCGCACCATCCAAAGGAACTTGTTGATGTCGTCGCCTGAGTAGCCGATGACTCCTCCAAAGATGATCAGGACATAGTCCACATCCAGAGACCTCATGATTTCATAGGCTGCAGTCTCATTGGAGGACATGGCTTTACCCACCTGGACGAGCCCGAGCAGACTCAGGTAAGGTTAAAGGTTAAACATACACAGTGTGTCTGAGTGCAGCGTGTGGTTTCAGCTACCACAGGATCTACCTGCTGAAACTAAGCACTACATTCTGCTTTTTAACATGCCATGAACTGATTTTAAAAATGCTATAAAAAGACAAAGGTCAATGTATGAGTGCATGCTGGGAGAGTTTCAACACAGACAGTCAAGTTACTCTATAGGTCGGATTGAGTGTTTTTGCCGAGTCATGTTAGAGACAAAAGGTCTGATTCACAACCTCTTCATTTCTGATCATTCTGTTCAAAATGAAGCACCGAGAAGGGTGTGCTAACACACTTTGCCACTAGGTGGAGCCAGACATCACGTTTGACAAAACTGCACCAGAATCAGTCAGGATGACAACAGGGAGTACAGAGACAGAAGAGCAAGCAGAACATGAAAAAGTGATAAAAATAACAATGCAATTTAGTGTCTGCAACCTACAATCAGAAGTAAATGTGAAATCACAGTATTCCTACGCTTACTTCTTTAGTAATGAAGTAAAGGATTTACAGATAGAGCTGAAGTTTGATGTGGTAGTAGCTCAGAGTGCGGGCAATATGCATTCCTACAAGGAATGCTGAGTCTTTGGTTTACGGTTTGTATTTCTGATCAAACTTCGGACCACCACTGAGCACGAGTGGGACTGCTGCCACTTTACCTAAACGGTGCATTCAGGGAACCTGGGAGGTAGTAGAAGTCCCAGTGCTTCTTACCAGGGCTATATGACTGTTGTTCCATGTGTTGTTGTCCACCAGAGTGGTCCTGTTGGCCATGCCTGCTATCTGGTAGCCGTAATCCCACCATGACATCACTCTGGCGTGCTCGTCTGTGTTCTGCCTCAGCCAGTAGTATGCCTCTCTGAAGTCATCCAAGATGTTACGGGAGCTGACGAGCACAGAGGAAATGAGTGAGACGATCAATCGTCACATCTTTATCGCTCTGTGTGCAAAGGTGGAGGCGGACGATAATGATCTCGCGCCCATTTCTGTGTGTTCTCGTCTGTCTGTTATCAAAATATTTCACAAACCACTGAACAGATTTTAATGAAACTCGCAGAAAGTAATCAACGGATGTGCATCTACAGCCGATTAACTTTTGGAGCCAAACCAATGATAGATGGCCACCACGGTTAACTGACCTAATAAAAAACAAAAACGACTACAATTCAGCTAAATTTACATATATAGAGGTAAATTTTGATGTGATGGTAGCTGAAAGTCATTCACAACACACTCCCAGGGCGGCACCTAACAATATCACATCAGATTTTTAAAGTTTGACCAAAATGGCCACCACTTTGCAACATCTCAGCAGAAACTTATGACCAACTTGTGCACGAAAGGCAGCGGGTGATATCAATTCATTCAAGGACTGCTGGGCTTTTCATTTTTACTGCTTCAGTTTATTAAAAAAATTTAAAAAAGACATCCCAGAGTGACCCACCTCAAAATCAGATCAAACTGCAGGTCTGATACCGACTCACCCGTCGTGGTTGTAGGACGCCAGCACCACGCTGGGGCTGGAGTAGGCGTTGCTGGTGACCCAGGTGCAGTGGACGGCGAACATCATGAGCAGCATCAGCATCAGCATGGTGACGATGGACTTGATGTTGGGGCCCAGGCCCTCCTCGGGCTTCTCCTGCTCCGACACGTGTTTCCTCACCTTCCCGGCCTGCGGGCAGAGCAGCTCGCAAAGGTTACCGAGGCTCCGTCAGGAAAAATGAGCCCTTAATGGACTCAGGGACAGTTAATTGTCCCCACCGAGAGTCCTCTCAGACAGATAATTAACTAGTGCACTTGTTGTACTGTGTCTTTCAGAGGAGCTGTGTTAGGATGGGAATGGATCATTTCCACTGCATCAGTATAAAACAAGAACAGCAGGATTATATTTATATGGAGTATTAGTTTCTTTAAAAAAGGTAAAGATAAATGTTTCTCAACAACAGATAAAATGAGCCAACTTTGAGGAGTTTTGCTTCTGTTTTCCATGACTCTTGTTAGAGCAGATGGCTAGCTTTAAAAGTTATTCTACTTTAATTGATCATATTCTGTTGGGCGGAGTTTTGTGTGAAACGTCTGAAATATGCATGTAGTGGAAGCTGGATGCATTCCTGTGTGTGTGTGCAGTTCATGTTCTGAAGAACAGGACCATCAAAAGGAATCACTGTGACTAAGAGGAGCTCACAAGATGATCGTAAAAGAAAAACTCACGCTGATCGGTTTTACTCATGTCGAAATTAGAAAGGTTCTTCTTTCCCTGAGAATTTGACACACTTAGAACGAAGTCTGCAAACTTTTACTGGCAGACATTCACCAATTCAAGCTTCCCACATTAATATCTTCACTCTCCTTTGAGGTCTAGTCAAGCGCTAAACATCCCATGAAGATCATCTTAATTTTCAGCTGCTAAATGTCTCCTTTTCCCCCCAATCATGTGCTTTTTTTTTTCTTTTTAAGAAGCATGAATAACATGACAATACAGCTGAGAACTGATGCAGAGCAATAACAAAACATGTCTTTTGACATTTCTCCAAAACAATAACCTGAGGGACAGTGGTGTAGGATAAACTTTAAAGTCTCAACATTTAAGATCTTTCTTTTTTGGTACCGTATTTTCCGCAGACATGCTGTCAATGAATGGTCCATTTTCGAACTTTTGTCATATATAAAATGCACCAGACTATAAGGTGCATTAAACAAAACCGCCTCCTGTCTTTTCGGAGAATACTGCACCAACGTAAGCGTCGAGTATAAACGCCTCCACCGCTCAGATCTGTGCGCCGTTCGGAGCCCTGCTCGACATACTTGAGCCTTAATGCTGCAAGCGGTGCAGCTTTGTAGTTTACCAAAGTCGTACTAAAAGATTACTTCTTACATATATAAGGTGTTCCGGATTATAAGGTGCACTGTTGTTTTTTGAGAATAGCCTTATAGTCTGGAAAATATGGTCGTTTCTAAACTCCCTTCAGTGAGGCTGCTGAAGACCCAGGCTGTATAATGCAAAGAACACCTCTTCTGACTCATTCTTCCTCTGTACATGTTATACGTCATTAACTTTGTGTTCTCTTCTTTTTGCCTTTGTCAAAGCATGTATCTCTGGTTTTGTGAGTTTGGGTCAAACCTGTCTCACAAATTGTCTTGATCAAAACAAACTAATTCTGCTGCCTGCTGTTTCACCTGAAGTCACTTCTCTTGTATCCGAGGATGGCTGGTTTATTTTTTACTGCACTGCAGTAAGATACGCTCCGGTCAGAGCAGACGGCGGATCTCCCTTTTATCTGCTTTCCCATCCTTTCAGTATCACTGTATCACACTAAAAGTTGTATTTAAAAACACAACCCCAATCCCAAGTTGGAATGTTGGGTAAAATATAAACAAAAACAGAATGAAATGAATGGAAATTTCATAAACTTAAATTTTTTCCACAATGGAACATAAACATCAAATGCTTCAACTAAGAAATTGTTTCATTTTTTTTTTTTAGAAAAAGAAGAAAATAAAAAAGATAATTGTGAATTTTACGGCAGCACAGTTCTCCTCTTTGCCTCAGTCTGTTTTAAAGGAGCTTTGGTTCAGAGAAGACAGTTTCTGGATGGTTTTCACATCTGGCTTCTTCTTTACCTGATAGAGCTTTAAACAGCACTCGTGGCTGGTACAGTGAACTGTGTTTACAGACAATGATCTGTGGAAGTGTTCCTGACTCCATGCAGTGATGTCCAGAGCAGAATCAGACCTGAGGGCCCAAAGATAACAGGGATCCAACACTGACCTTCGGTCTCAGAGATTTCTTCAGATTCAGAACTCTTTATATGATATTAGGAACTGTAGGTAATGGGATATTCAAAGTCTTCCCAATTTTCTGTTGGGGAACATTATTTTGTAACTGTTCCACTACTTTTCAAGTTTTTTGTAGACTGGTGAACCTCTGACCATATTACTCATGAGAAATTCAGTTTCTCTAAAATGTTCTTTTTATACCCAGTCTTCTTACTGACCTGCTGACAATTTACCTAGTTAGTCACAAAATGCTCCTCCGCCTGTTTCTTATTCATACCACTTCTTTTTAGTCTTTTGTTCCCCTGTCTAACTTTTTTTGAGATGTTGTCAAATTCAAAATTAACTTTCCCCCTTTTTTTTAATGATACAATTTCTTAGTTGAAACATTTGATATGTTTACTCTGTTCTCTTGTGAATGAAATATGGATTTTTTATTTTATTTTAGCAAATTATTTAAGACATAAGAGAAAAACACATTAAACCCATTAGTCCTATTTTTTTCTTAATGTAAAAAATGTTTTTAAATCTTCCAATTTTGTGAAATTGTCATTAGTGGTGGACCAAACGTGTATCAGACACTTTAATCACGTACGTCTGAGTGACCCCTGACCTTGTCGTAAAGGTTGCCTGCGTTCTTCCTGTCGTCCTCGTCACCGCTGTCGTCTGCAGGCGGGCTCTGTCTCTTCAGGTCGTCGCCGAGGTAGTGTTCAAAAACACTGGAGAAGGCCACGGCCGACAGCATGCAAACCACCGGAGTCAGAGTGAGCATCAAACGCACCATCACACCAGCAAAGTACACGGCGCTGATGGCGTACAGGGCCACTGCCGAGCAGAGAGCAGAGAGACGGCAGGTCAGAGGTCAACCTGGGGGACTTTCAGCTCACTCTGTCAGTCATTGAGTCATCTGAAACGGATGCAGGCGTCACTTGCGGGGTGAACACAGGTGGAAAGGAGAAAATGTCATGGAATAAATGTCCGTGCTGAAGATTTTTAAACCCAGTGAGCCTATGTGCCAACGGGATTTTTATAAATGTGGTGGGAAAATGTATTCATTCATTAATAACAAAAAAATAAAAACGAGTGATCTTTCATGATCAATGTTCAAATGTATGAATGTAGCGTCACGTAGAAATCCAAGAGGCGTTATTTGGATGTGATTGTTGGTTTGCCAATAGAACTGCATTAAAAAGTTACAAAAACTCCGTAGAACCATCCATTTTCTTTTACCCAATTCTCCATTCCGGGTCACGGGGAGCTGGTGCCTATCCCCAGCAGTCAGTGTGCGAGAGGCGGGGGACACCCTGGACAGGTCGCAAGTCCATCCCAGGGACACGTATAGACAAACGAGACACACAACCATTCACACTCTCACTCACACCTAGGGACAATTTTAGAGTCTTCGATTAACCTAACATGCATGTTTTTAGTCTGTGGGAGGAAACCGGAGTACCCGGAGTAAACCCACATGTGCACAGGAAAGGCCGCAGGCCAGGAAGCGATCTTGCTGGGAGGCAACAGATCTAACCACTACGCCACTGTGCCACTCTGTAGAACATTTTTGAAAACAATAAGAGCACCACAGTCAAGACAAATGTTGGGAACTCACATCTACAAACTGCTGGCATATTAAGTGTGTGTACATATCATTTTGTGCAAATTCAACAGCTCTCTGTGGGGGGGAAAAAAAAACATTTATGTTTTGGTTTTCTACAGAATGGAGGACCATTGAGATGATATCCACCAACTTTGCAAGCAGGTAGCTACAAAACAGATCAATAGCTTATTGCAAAATAAGCACCATTTTAAATATGTCTGCTTTAAGAATTGTTGCTGCAAGTCTTGGGGAATTCGGACACATTTTTTCAAACAAACTACCGGGGTATTTCTGAGTGTTGCCATTCAGAAGCCAGGCTCAGAAAACAAAGCATCAGTGTTTCTTTACCATCAACGACACTGACCGTTTTCTCCCGCTGCAGATTTTCTGCCCGTCTGGTTGAACCAATCACAAGGAAACTTGAGATTTTTTTTCCACCATGTTTAGTATATACTTGATAACTCAAGTATTGTATATTGTCAGACATTTGGACAAAAAACAAACAAACCCAAAACATTATTTCACAGTCCATTCCATGTTCAAATGTGACAGACCGGAGGATGCAGCTGGAAGATCCACGAGCCACGTTAAAATCAGATCCTAATCAGATTTAACTGACTCATAATTACTTTGTTACAGATATTAGAGCAACATGTTCATTTTATCCCCCGAGAAAAAATGAATATGCATTGCTTTACTGTTTAGTCAAAGAGTTTGACAGTAATTCAATGTGTTGCTGCTATAGAACATGTTTGCTGCTAATGAAAGTGACTGAATATTGATGCCAGTTCTTGGCCCCAGCAGTCACTTATAACCCACAGCTTTTCTGGCCTCCTCCTTTAAAGGAAGGAAGCCATGATTGGAGCAGCAAGGTTAGAGAAAGGCCCTGGATTTTATGGCTCAGGAAATAAATGAGAAAAGGAAGGAGCCTAAATAATGCAGGCTTGTTGTCAGCAGTGCTTTGTTAGAATCAAAGCACTGTTAGAATCATGAGCGGTGCGCTACGCCGTTAGGAAGGAGAAGCACTGTGTGTTTACCAAAGACACGCTCATCGTTGATGTTCTTGATGCAGAACCAGAGGCCTGCTGGGAAGGTACAGACGAGGATGTGCAGGTCAAAGAAGAAGGAGACCCAGGTGGTGGGCTGGTGCTCAGACACTGATGCTATGATGGGGATGTGGATCTTAGCGTAGCTGTGAATCACAAACAGAAGTCCATTAGAACAGGAAGAAGGTGGGAAAACTAAACAGCTGTTTGTAAAAACAACATTATGACATTGAACAAATGACTGTTGTCAAACTAATTCTGTTGACCATGAAGCTGCCTGATGTTACATCTGATGCAGGTGAGTTTGTACTTAAGGACTTTTACTGCACTACGGCAAAGCTCACCAAACAAATGGAAAAAACCCCAAAACTGTTCAATTTTTGGCGTTTTTGACACCCAAGTCCAAATATTTACTGTATACAGTATATGACACAGACTGTATGCAGAGGATTGGTAGCAGGAAATGAAGCATGGGAAAAGTATGCAAATATGGAAAATGATTTGCATTTGTACTAATGTTTATGAGAGTCACATGGGATACTAGTGTAAACAAAAACTATGGCTATGTGTTACGGTTGGTGGCCGTGTGTGTGTGTGTGTTTCTTTTCTTTTTCCCTCCTCCCCCTTGCGCAGTCCGCTGAGTCAGCAGGCTCCACTGTGGGACCATTGGATGGAGCCCTTCCTGTCTCGCCACCCACGGACGTCGTGATTGGCTGGCCAATTGACCGCTCCACCTATCCCTGAGTAAGCCCGCTATACTTAAGCCCTCACTTCCTTCCATGGGGCAGCTGTTCCTCTGTTTTGAACAGTTTGCCTCTGGCGTTCTGACTTTGTGTTTTGCACATAAAAACCTCACTAGTAGTTTGATTTGTGTTCTAGAGGTATTTAGTGCTTGTTTTTCTCTTGATACTTGTGTGTTTTCTTTGGCTTTCAGCCGTTATGTAGACTTTGTGTTCAAGAGCCATTTGGCCCCGCTTTAAGTTGAGACCCAACTTTTGTTTGTAGTGGAATTTGTTTTTAGTTTTGGTTTATACTTTTTCACGTGTCACACTCCTGTTTGGAGATTATGCTTATTGTTATCTTTGTTTTCCACCCAGTTTTAAACATCTTCTCTTATCACCTTCTAAAACTGTCTGGGAACATTAATGTCACGTCTCTCACCCTCCGGCTGAGCTGAGACGTAACACTACGGTTATGTTCAAGCACTTTGCCATCCCTAATTTCTTTAAAATGTTTTCCTTCCAAAAGCCAGATTTTGGAAGCAAAGCATAACAAAATTAGGGCTAGTTTAAAACGTTTGCACACTAATCTATTCCACATATAACAAATCTGTAAAGCTCTCTGCTGTTGGAGCCATTTCTTTTTCAAAAGGTCTGATTTATATATTTAAAAAGAACTAAAGTCAGAAAACACCACTGTTTGTCCATAGTCTGTTTTCTTGTGTCCATTCTTTTGAAGACCTGGGAAATACTAGAAGCAAATTCCAGACTTTTCCGGACTGTGTGGGAACCCTGCTGTGTTCTCAGCCAGACACAGGGAGATTTGTCCGGTTTCACAGCTGAAGCTGCAGGCTGGCGGCTCTCCTGAAACCAAATCGACGAGCAGGTTCTGTGAGGGGGTTTTCTGACGATCATATAAACAGCTTTTACAGCTGGAAACATGAAGGAAAAGACCCTTCAATTTTTATTTTACCTCACACAAAAATGTGGAAAATATTAGTTAAAAATTAAAACGGCCAATAAATAGGCTCAAAGTAATCATTGGCTGTGCTTCTCAACTCAACATTTGGAGTCAACCCAGTTCAAGAGGACTGTTGACATTACAGGTGCTGGTCATAAAATTAGAATATCATGAAAAAGTAGATTGATTTCAGTAATTCCATTTAAAAAGTGAAACTTGTATAATATATTCATACATTACATACAAACTCATATATTTCAAATGTTTATTTTGTTTAATTTTGATGATTACAAATGACAACAAATGAAAATCTCAAATTCATCATATCAGAAAATTAGAATCTTGTGAAAAGGTTCA